>NW_028261392.1:24005096-24090096 GCF_051295495.1 Thamnophis sirtalis | reverse complement strand
TGTTGGAGAGAAACATGGGATTAGAATTTAAGGTACAGGTTATTCTTGTTTATCAATCATAATTAGAGGTGGAAACTCATTTTGTTAAGCAAAGCAGTTACCAGCAGAAGAATCTGGAGCTGAACACTTTTAAAACTGTAGAGGTGAGAGTAGATTTTAGGAGAAGCCCTCCCATTCTACCACCTCTTATAGTATTAGACAATACAGTATCAACAGTAGAGACCTTCAGGTTTCCGGGTTTTATAATCTCCCAGGACTTGAAATGGACACCTAACCTTAGAACCATCATTAAAAAGGCACAACAGAGAATGTTTTTTCCTGGGTTAACTCAGAAAGCTCAGACTGCCCAAGGATCTGCTGATAGAGTTCTACAGGGGAATTACTGAATCTGTCATTTGTACCTCTATAATTGTCTGGTTTGGCACAGCAGCCAAACAGGACAGATACCGACTTCAACAGATAGTTAGCCCTGCAGAAAAAACAATTGCAACCAGCCTGCCTTCCATAAAGAACCTATATACTGCATGAGTCAGAAAGAGGGCTGAGCAAATATCTACAGACCCCTCACATCCTGGACATAAATTCTTTCAATTTCTCCGCTCAAGACTTCACTACAGACATTGCTATGCCAAAACAGCTAGACACGAAGATTGTTCCCCCTCCCATGCCATCACTCTGCTAAATACTTAACTCCCACAGCACTGTCTTATGCCTAAAGTTATTTACCCATGTAGTACCCATGTATTGCTATTATCCTTCTCATCTTCTCATCTTTCTCACCTCTCATCTCCTACTACCTTCTCCTATTGATATATTATGATTATCAATTGTTGTTTGTATCTTATGATTGTATCTTAGAATTTATGATCTATGATCATAAATGTTGTTGTTTGTATGTACACTGAGACCTTATGCACCGGACACAAATTCCTTGTGTGTCCAATGGCATTGGCCAATAAAGAATCTATTCCCTTCCCTTCAACTTATTATCTTACTTCAGTTTTCTTTTGCTTTTACAGATTTGCAAAGGTCATAAATGCAAACATTGGTTGCTCTTTCATTAAAGTTACAATTATGAAAGTTCACTCGACAAGGCAGAAGCTAAATGAGGCTATATGTATAATATCTCAGATACACAATGGACTATACTTTGGAAGAATCCTATGGTATGTTCTATATCATCAAAGTTCAAGGAAAATTGCACGCGCGTGATCCATTGGTGGTATTTGACCTCTATACATTTTTTTAAAAAAAACGATTACGGTCACAAACCAACATTATAAATGAGAAGCATTAAAAAGTGGAATGAAAAGTCAAGATAATATTTAACAATTGCTGGTGGATTTTCAGTGGGCACTCAAAGTCTGCCAACCTCTATGTAAGTAACTAAAATTACTGGGAAAGAGCCATATACATGTTGAAAGTTTGTTGAAACAAAGGGCACCTGTGAAGCTGTAGAAAGATTCAGGTCAGAAATGATTAGTAACTTTAACAGTATGAAAAGAACACTTCCAAGAGCTTCTTAAACCTCTAGGAGAGTATCACAAAGAAGCAACACAAAACAGTAGTGCTAGAGCCAGAAATGCTGATTGAGGAAGTGGCAAGAAGTCACCCAAATACAAAGCCCCAGGAATAGAGAGTCTACCAACAGAAATAATTCAAGCAACAGGGGAAAGCAACATCAGATGGCTTCAGAGAATCTTTAATGCACATTTAATATTATTGTTGATCACACACTCAGCCAGATACGTATTTAGACTGGATTTGACATTTTTTATCTACCTATCAAGTCCAGGATATAAACTTTTCGATATAAAGTTGCCTCTTGCAATTGACTGATTTTGTCAATGCCATTAGTATTCAAATGGTGCTTCTATTGCTTTGGATTGTACTCAAGAAACCAATTACTATTGTTACTATCCATGCTGCTATTATTATTATAATACAATTGTATCACAGCGGCCAGTTGTTTCGCCGGTTTTGGCATTGGTTACTAGTCGGGCCCCACCCAGGGGCCTAGGACGTTGTAACGTATTTTCGTAATATGCGTGCAGATCCAAGCAGTGCGGCTTTTTGCATTTGACTGATGGTGATTTTGTCAATTTTTAACTGTTTTAAATGTAATTCAAGTGCTTTTGGAATAGCACCCAGTGTGCCAATTACCACTGGAATTACCACTGCTGGTTTGTGCCATAGTCGTTGAATTTCAATTATTATTATTATTATTATTGTTGTTGTTGTTGTTGTTATTATTATTATTATTATTATTATACACATAACAACATGAAATCACAATTGCCACTTATTTAGCTGGTGCTGGCCTCAGATGCATTGAGGCTTCATTATTATTATTATTATGGTTAGTCAAAATCAGCCAGATGTTTAGACCGGATTTGACATTTTGTATGCCAAATAAATCCTTCCCAAAGACCTGGGATAAGGGGATGTGGTTGTTTGATGATGATAAAGCTATTGTTGCAGGATGTAAATTGTTCCAAACAAAGAGGCCTTTTTGCAATTGGCCGATTGTAATTTTCTCAGTACTGCTGGTGCACAAGTGGTGTTCCAGAGGTTTTGGGATTGCACTCAAGGCATTTATTACTAAGGTAAATGTAAAGGTTCCCCTCACACATATGTGCTAGTCCTTTCCAACTCTAGGGGGTGGTGCTCATCTCTGTTTCAAAGCCAAACAGCCAGCGCTGTCCGAAGAAGTCTCTGTGGTCATGTGGCCAGCATGACTAAATGCCAAAGGCGCACGGAATGCTGTTACCTTCCCACCAAAGGTGGTCCCTAATTTTCTACTTGCATTTTTTACGTGCTCTTGAACTGCTAGGTTGGCAGAAGTTGGGACAAGTAACGGGAGCTCACTCCACTACATGGCATTAGAGTCGCCAAACTGCCAACCTTTCTGATTGACAAGGTCCATGTCTTACCCACCGAGCCACCGTGTCCCTTTCTTATTTATTACTACTTCCTATTTATTACTCTTCCTATTTATTACTTCCTATTTATTACTACTATTATTACAAATAAAGAAGAACATATTGTGAGCCAGTATGTAGAAGCCACTTGTATATTTTTCCCTAGGTGACATTTTTTTCACATCACCTTGAACTCTGACTGTTCCTTTGGAATAACAGAATGATAGCATTTTGCACTTTCAAACAAAATCATTCATATACATTACCTCAGGAATCCTTACAACAGCTAAATAAGAGAGATCAATTCTTTTCTCACCCCATAGTGCTTAAAAGGACCGAGAGTAAAAGAAGGATGGCTTCTCTATCGTCACTTGCTGAGTTTTTAGCAAGAATGGGAGAGTCTTTCTCATGTTCAGACTTGGTGATGCTGGAAATTGCTTTCAGAAAAGCTTTCCATATTCCTGCTCAGTTCAAAGATTGCCACCAAAGAGCTTTTCATCCATATTCTTTTCAGGTGGTGGCGGGGGGGAGTCAGACACAAAATCCGAAGTAGGGAGGTATCAAACGGAGAGTTAGGAAACACACACAAGGGTTCCAGAGCAGTTATCATTTGAAAGTCAACCTGAAGGATGACACAGGTTTTTTTTGCAATGTTTTGATACATGCGACGTTGTGTCAAAGTCAGCTTACCTTCCAATGGCTTCGGTAGAAAATGAGCTGCTGGTTTTGTTTTCTTCACTCTATTGCCTTTCATGACTTGCCCTTCTTTGTTGAGTCCCAAGAACCAGGCCCTACCCGATTCCTGCTGTCTGTACAGCATCGACGAGTAGATTACATAATAGTTTTCAAAAACAGACTCCTTAAACTTACATTCCGGCGTAAAAAGTTCCTGTGAGAGAAAGAGAAAAAGTTAGGGGAACATTCCTACCAGTGGCTGCAGTTATTATTTCTATTACTTGCTATTGCCCTGTTTCCCCCAAAATAATCTACCTATCCAAAAAATAAGCCCTAGCGTGGTTTTATGCTTGCACCTAATATAAGCCCTACCCCACAAATAAGCCCTACTTAAGAGTCTGCACAGCCTGCTGCCAGCATATTACGTCTGGTTGCTCGTGATGTTGTGGCCATGAGGTAAGGCGAGGGTGGCAGAACTACCCCATGCGCCCTGCATCAGCTTACCTCAGGGTGTTTGCAGCCAGGCCATCTGCGCCCCGACACCTGCTTTGCGGTGGCAGCACCAGCAGCCATGTGCAGCAAGGAGCACATGTGGCCGCCGGCCCAGTTCTTCTGTTTGCTCATGGTTGCAATGGAGCAGGAAGCTGAGTGGAATGTTGGTGCCATGGCTGCAAGATGAGGCAGGTATCAGGGTGTAGATGGCCCGGATGCCACTCAGCTTCCTGCCCTGCTGCAAGAAAGCAGAAGAAGTGGGCCTCTCACACATGGGGAAAAAAGTAAGATACTGCCTGAAAATATGCCCTAGTGCTTATTTCCCCCCCCCAAAAAAAACCTACCATATTTTTCAGAGTATAAGATGCATCGGAGTATAAGACGCACCAAGATTTTGAAGAGGCAAATTTTTTAAAAAAGTTTTTGCACTCTGCAAACCTCCCCAAAACAGCCCGTTTTTCATGAAAACAGGCCCATTTTCTTTTTTAAAAAAGGGCATGCATAGCCTTTAGGAGGCTTGTAGAGTGCTCCTGAGGGGTGGGGGAGGAACAAAATTGAGAAAAAAGGCCAGTTTTTCGCAAAAACGGACCCATTTTTTGACAAAAAATGGGATGCATAGGCTTTAAGAGGCTTATAGAGGGGGGCTGGGAGGGGGGGAAATTGAGCAAAAAAAATTGGCCTGTTTTTCATTCATTTCTGCCCTCCCCAGCCCCCAGGAGCACTCTATAAGCTTCCTAAAGGCTATGCATGGCCATTTTTGCAAAGGGGGCAGGGTTTCAGGAGGCATAAAATGCTGTATTCAGTGTATAAGACGCATCCAGATTTTCAGCCTCTTTTTTGAGGGAAAAAGATGCATCTTATACTCTGAAAAAAACCGTATTCTTCTTTTCAGGGAAACATGGTATGCTGTTCGTAACGTTTAATCCAGGTGTAATTTTGCAAAGTGCCACAATAATTGGGCAGATCCTGGCAATTAAATCCATGATTTTTTTTTTACTTTTGGGACACATCCATTAAATGAAATGAAAATCAGTTTCAGAGTGTAACAGTGAATAACTATAGGTAGTCCTCAACTTAACACAGTTTGTTTAGTGACCCTTGTTCAAAGTTACAACGGCACTGAAAAAAGTGACTTATGATCATTTTTCACAGTTACGACTGTTGATGCATCCACAAGATTATGTGATCAAAATTCAGATGCTTGGTAACGGATTCATATTTATGACAGTTGTGCAATTCCAAAGTCATATGATCACCTTTTGTGACCTTCTAACAAGGAAAGTCAATGGGGAAGCCAGATTCAGTTAACAAACAGGTTACTAACTGATTAATTGCAGTGATCTACTTAACAATTGAAGCAAGAAAGGTTGCAGAACTCACTTAACAAATGTCTCACCTAACGACAGAAATTTTGGGCTCAATTGTGGTTGTAAGCTGAGGACTATCTGTATTTACTAGTGCAACTAGGTAATTGTAGACTTAACAATCTTAAACTTTATTTATCAACCAAGGAGCTACACATATCACATCCTCTGTGAAGCATAGTGTTTATATGTCCCTTCTCCTGTCCATCCCCATTCCAGCTCTGAACCATGTGTCTGTGTTTCTTAGACCCACAAACAGTTTGATCCATAAACACAAACCAAGAGGCCAGAATGAAATGTTGTTTGCTTCTGCTGCCAGATGCTAGACACATTTACTCAAAATAAGTACATTTTGTTGCAGAACATGGTAACATGCATTTGAAATAAAAATGAAATCAATACTTCTATCCGTATACAGAACAAATAGCTTGCCAGTGACCATACAATCTTTGATTTAAAAAAAAAAAAACCAGACAGAAAGTTCATGCTTTTGCTGCCTCCCAGTAATAGGGAGGGCGTGATGAATTTTGGCTACAGGATTCTGGAATATGCATGTTTCGGCATTGGGAAACCAAAAAACATTTGAAAGATGTCAACAAAAAGCACCATGACACCAAAGACGCTCATTTAAAAAATAATAATCTATTTTTCATTCTAAGAGAAAAGAGTTGCTCTGGACTTTATTTATAAAACAATAATCACTGAAGGTTACCAAAGAAATGCTATAATAGAGGCAAATTTCTATATAGCATTCTTAGCAAAGGATTTTTAGAGTTTTAAGAACTTAAGCAAACCTGTTAAAAAGGAACACAAGTGTGATTCATTGTCATTCAGCTGTATTTGGCTGCTCAGCATTCAATCATGACAAAATGTAACAAGCGCAAAGCAAAAGCATCCAATCTAAAATTCTCCTGTGCATTTATATGTAAGAGATATTAAATGTAATTTTTGGATTTTACAATCCCATTCGCTTAAAATTACTTTTATTAATAATGGGCTGTTATCACACTTGAGATGCAGGAACTGCAAGTAATTCAACAACAAAAAAATTCTGCTGAATTATTTTCTAAGAAAATTGTACACATTGTAAAGGAAAGACTTCAATGTTGCAAAACAGCATTTTCATGGACTACAAATGTATACTACAAGGCAGGAGACCCCCAAGCCCTGGCCCAGTACCAGATCCTGAGCTGTTCAAAACCAAGTTGCCCAAAGTGGCGGGCAAGCGCACAAATCTCCCCTTGCAAGGGTGAGCACAAACACATGTAAACAACTGGTGCTGTGCCTGATGTTCATGCAAATGGAGCTGTCCACATGCATGTCCTTCCATGTACCTTGTGCTGAACCATCCCCTCTCCCTCCCCTGCTGGTCGGAAAGGTTGGGGAACTCTGATATAGGGCATAGAATAGGTGAATGAAAGGAAAAGTTTATCAGGTGAAGGAGAAATCTGTTTTCTCCCCAAGTAGTGAAAAATGAGAAGGGAAAGCAAGTAAAAAGACATCTGTTAAAACTGCACTTCGCATTCATTAGCTGCCAGGCTTCCATGAACTATCCGGGGAGGGAGCTGGATGGGAGTGGGGAGGATGATGACTCATTGTATCTTCTAGTGACACAACTTCAAGGTCAGACATCTGGGAAAGGCGTGCACCTACACACTACCCAGTCCGCAGTTGAAGAGAACATTCCCAAAACATTTCTTTGAATGTGATCGGAGAATGAGGGATCAACAACGAGAAGGGACAAATGGGGAAAACCTAACAGAGTAAGTTTGGCACATGAACATCAGTTACGGTTTTGCTATACTGTCATCTACTTGGCCTTTAGTAAAGTAATCCTTTCACACCAAACAGGAATCTTTGGTTCTTGCTTAAGGGACCAAATTGAGGCAGGACTGACAACATCTTTCTTTTCTCTGCACTTATGGGATAAGCTCAAAAAAGCTACAGATATAGCGGTGCTCTTCATCAATGTTACCCAAATATTAATGGGTGAGAAAATCAATGCAGCAGTATTTGTCTTAATTACTGAAAGAGTACAAAATGGAAAGTTTCACTTAATAGAAAAAAAAACATTAATAAACCCAAGTAGAATTGAGTACTTTTCAGTTTTATTTATTTATCCATGTGTCAGAACTGCCACCTCATGTCTGCTTTCTGCAACCACTTCAGTTTCAGTCTGCCGTAAACCCTGGGGGAGGGAGGAGTGCTAGGGAAGGGGAAAGTAACAGCTAAGAGAGCGAGAGTGCTTGGCTGAGATGACATCCTAAAGTTGTGTCATGATGAGAAGAATGCAGCTGCAGTCTACAATCAGAACAGCTGCCTCCAGAACATCTTCTTCAAAACATGATTAAGCAGTGAGGGACCAGCAATGGGGAGCCCCTAAAGTTTTACCTTGGGAGTTTTGATGCATGAACTTCAGTCCTGGATCATGCCTGTTCCACCGGATGGAGTCCAGGGTTGTTCTTATTTAAAGGCTCAAACTGATGTAGGGCTGACACTATGTATGCTTCGATTGCCAAAATCAATAAGGTTTCAACATGCTTAATTCTGCCTCTATTGTTTATAAAGGTAAAGGGAAACCTATGCGCTAGTCGTTCCCGACTCTAGGGGGTGGTGCTCATCTCCAATTCAAAGCCGAAGAGACAGCACTGTCCAAAGACGTTCTCCGTGGTCATGTGGCCGGCATGACTAAATGCCGAAGGCGCCCGGAACACTGTTACCTTCCCACCAAAGGTGGTTCCTATTTTTCTACTTGCATTTTTACATACTTTCAAACTGCTAGGTTGGCAGAAGCTGGGACAAGTAGTGGGAGTCCACTCCGTTACGTGGTGCTAGGGATTCAAACTGCCAAACTGCTGACCTTTCTGATTGACAAGCTCAGCGCCTTAGCCACAGAGCCACCATGTCCCCTTTATTATCTATGCATGTACATCCATAATTACAACTGCCTCTGAAGAAACAGACAGTAAAGCCACGCTAGAACTAAGTACCAAAGGTGGATAAGATATTTTTTTTCTTATTTTCTCAAAACTTTCACCAAAAATGAATTATCTACATGAACTCTGACACTCAGTTGACAATAGACATCAGTTTGAATAAAAGTCTCTAAGAGAATCTAGAAAACTTCAATTAAATGTAATGGGCATTTTAAAAAGTGAAAAGCGTGTATGAATAATTTTTAATGTCATTCTTTATGACTTACTGACATGGGTTTGAAAAACATTTTGTGCCATAATGAATTTCAAGATGACTCATTGAAGTCAATTGCCAAATCCACTTCTCAAGTGGATTTGTACAAAGACTTCCAGAAGAGCTTAAGATGCTTGATAGATGGGTTTTGCATTTTACCATGTTCCTTTGGTTTTGCTCCAGGTTTCAAATGTTGTTGATAGCTAACATCAACACTGAGAAAAACTTCATTGTATATGTCTCAACATAAAGCAGACTAGAACCTACCACAACTTCTTTGGAAAGATGCATTCACCAGATGCAGATTTCCTATCAAATTTTTAAACATATAAAACAGGGACTCATAGATTTCTGCAAGAGTGAGTGTAATCAGGACATTTCTGGGTAGCCAGAAGGGAGGCAAGGAAGGTGGCAGGAATTACCTGGCACTGCTCAGGATGCATAGTTAAGGGGAAAGAAGGTTCAGACTGGGCACAGAGATCTTTCAAGAGCTAGAGTACAGCAAGTTTTGGATATCTTGTTGCATTCTTTTGATCGTTTGAAATGAGTACTCATCTCAAACGATCTAAGCCCCAGAGCTCACTGTAACAGCATTGCCAAAAAGGCATTAAGAGTTGTGAACCTAATTTTGTGAAGCTTCTTCTCCGGTAACAATGTACTGCAAACTAAAGCATACAAAACCTTTGCCAGACCAATTCTTGAATACAGCTCGTCTGCCTGGAATCCACACTGTATATCGGACATTCATACAGTTGAGCGAGTCCAGAGGTATTTCACGAGAAGAGTATTCCACTCCTCTGCTCACAATAGAATACCTTATGCCACCAGGCTTGAAATTTTGGGCTTGGACAACCTAAAAATATGACCTAAGTGTAGTACACAAAATTGTCTGCTACAGCATCCTGCCTGTCAATGACTACTTCAGCTTCAATCTCAATAATACACAGGCACACAATAGATACAAACTCAAGGTAAACTGCTCCAAACTCGACTGCAGAAAATACAACTTCAGCAACAGAGTGGTCAATGCCTGGAATGCTCTACTTGACTCCATTGTTACATCCTCAACCCCCCATAACTTTAACCTTAAACTGTCTACCGTGGACCTCACCCCATTCCTAAGAGGCCTATAAGGGGGCGTGCATAAGCGCACCAGCGTGCCTACCGTCCCTGTCCTACAGTCCCCATTTATTTGTACCCATTTCCTGTGTTCATGTCCATGTTTATACTTACACCTGTTGTCTCGTACATGTTTGACAAACTAACTAAATAATAAATAAATTAATAATAATTAATTAATATTAAACAAAGCAATAAATAATTAATAATTAATAAATAAATCTGTGGTCAAAAACTAGCAAAGGACATCCTTTCCCTGTTTCAGGAAAGAGTTTTTCCCCCAGGGCAGTTCTCAGATGTCCCTTCACAGATTAGAAGAACTTTCCTCCTAAAAAGGTTTCCACAAACACAGTAACTATGGCTTGAATTTGTAAGAAGGATTGATTGGATCCCCAGATGCTCTGGAAGAAAGCCAGTTGGTGAGCTCTTGGATTTCGGAGCCGTTCCATTCCTTTGAGCCATTTCCCCCTTTGGCGTTCAGCTTCTTTCCCTTGCTTTTCTCTTTCCTTCTCCCCCTGCCTTCCCCCTCCCGTATCCAAAGGCTGTTATTAAGACCCCAAAATTGTTGTCAGAATGTTGTCAGAATCTTGGCAGGAGAGAACTGCAGCCAGAAAGATAAAATCCCAGCTACTCATCTCCCAGGAAGAGATGAGAAGACAAAATCTGCTGCAAAAATATAGAAAGGGAAAGGAATATATTCACATTAATTTTTTCTGCCTTCTTACCAGACCTACAAACACCTAGTGCGTAATAGTTACTATAATGGTTACAAAATGTGATTCACTAATAATGTTTAAAGTTAGATTTCTGCTCTCAGGGACACTTTTAAATATGCACATCAGAGGTGGGTTCCTACCAGTTCGCACCTATTCGGCAGAACCAGTTCGTCAAATCTACCGAACCGGTTAGAAGAGGTTCCACCAGTGGACCTGGAAAGCCGGCCACACCTACAGAAGAGGTTCCAAATTTTTTTGAAACCCACCACTGGTCCTTGGATATGATTATTCTACACTATCATGCTCATATTTATAAAACTCAGTGCCTCTGTGAAAGGTAAGGATGACTACTGCGTTTGTGGTGCAATCAGAACATTCCGTGTGTTGTTTTAACGCAAACCAAAGATGCCTTTTAAAAAACAAGTTTACATCATATTCTTATGCATTCCAGTGCTGGGTGTGAGGTAATTTAAGGTGGTTCTGACAAGTGTCGTCGGCATCTTCATATTCGGTCACATGGGCAGCAAGCCACTCCCATCTGGTCACATGGGCGGCAAGCCACTCCCACAAAGGAGGCCACACCCACAGAGTAGGTTCAAACAATTTTTGAAACCCACCACTGATGCACATATACAAAGTTTGAACATCCAATAGTAAGGTTTAGGCAGAGGTTCATCCTCTGAGCTTGCTGCTTGGTTCCCAGACATTTGCTTGCCAAACTAGGTAACATCTTCTGTGGGCTTTTTGGTGAAGTGTCGTGTTCATTTACATAGGTCAGTGATGGCTAACCTTTCTGTCGAGGTGTGACAAAAGTGGGAGGGGCGGGAGTGTCGTGCACATGCGTGCCCACACCCATAATGCAATGCCCTCCCCCGCACCTGTGTGCACAACCCCCTGCGCATGCGTGCAGGCCTCACTGAAGCCTCTGGACTTCCGGGAGCTGCATTAGCTCTTTTTTGCCCTCCACAGGCTTCAGGAAAGCCTCCTGGAGCCTGGGGAGGGCGAAAAGCAGCCCAACACACAAATCAGAAGTTCAGGAATCCCTCCGGATGGCAAAAAATGGCCCAACACGCAAACCAGAAGCTTGGGAATGGACTTCCAGGTTGCCTTTTGGGCCGTTTTTCTCCCTCCAGAGACTTCAGGAGGCTTCCTGAAGCCTCCAGAGGGCGAAAAATGGCTGAAAATCAGG
Source organism: Thamnophis sirtalis (assembly GCF_051295495.1). Classification (NCBI taxonomy): domain Eukaryota; kingdom Metazoa; phylum Chordata; class Lepidosauria; order Squamata; family Natricidae; genus Thamnophis; species Thamnophis sirtalis. The sequence continues at coordinate 24,078,431 of NW_028261392.1, read as the reverse complement.
TTGCTAATGTGGTGGAGTGATAGGGCAATGCCTCATGTGTCCTCAGAAATGGCTGCACATGCCACCTGTGGCACACATGCCATAGGTTCACCATCATCAATAAAGATCTTGGGTGGTCAAGTGGTCTTGTGACTGGGTTGAATCACAAGACTGATTGAATCACAAGACTGGTTGATAGTTTCCAGTACCTAGTTTTTCATTGCCTAGTTGAGTATGAAAAATGTCTGGGAGCCAAGCAACAAGCTTGGAGGACAAAACTCTGACTAAAATCTACAAGATATGAATATTCTCTACAATTTCTATCCAACAGTAGGATTCCCACACTAAGCAGTAAACAGTTTTAGATTGCTGTCAAGATTTCTTTTTATACTAAATGTTGTTATGTTGTGATTCTTTATTGTTAATAATGCAGTTTCTGGTTCTGTATTTTGTTTTTAACTCTTTGATCTGTAAAAGTCCTAAGAATAAATTGAACATGACACATTCTAAAGCGGAGTTTTCATCTTCTGCTCCTGTCAACAATAACAAAGAAGCACGAATGTGAAGGAAATGTTATCTACCCACACGTTGTCTGCCTCTTGCCTAACACTTGCCTAACATTATAACATTTTAGAAACACTCCAAGTCTGCTTATTAATTATTAATTTTTTTTTAAAAAGTAACTTTGATCTTTGTTGAATACAAATTGATTCAATTTTTTTCTTATAAGATCAACAGATAATAACAGCTATCTTTTAAAGTTTGCGAACCTATAACTAAATACCAACTAAAGGTATTTTCAGATGTTGCTTTTCTATCAATTGAGGACTGTAGTGTGCTGATGCCAGCTTGCATCAACTTCCGAGAACTGAGTGATTAATTTTCTGGAATCCTGTTGAGAGCAGAGCTATAACCCCTAAGGTGCTGCTGATCACCTGTTTGGATGGCTAGCAGTCTGGCATGATGTGATAATGGAGCTAGCAGAACCAATTGTTATACTGTATATATACCAACATACCACTGTTTAAAACTATAATAAATTATCCCACTGCAGACAAAATTGTTTATCTCAATGATAATTCAGCTGTTCAGTTCTATACTGTTCAAACCAATGTGCTGAAAAACAGTGGTTCAAATTCAAACAGTTCAAGGCCACAATGGAATTCAAGACCCAACATCATAAATATACTTTAGATTCTCCACAATGCTATAGGAATTATTTACTTCTTAGTTTAAAAATTATCCATATATCAGAGAGACTGAAGTTAATGGAATAAACCTATTCCCTTTCTTATTTCATTAATATACAGTACTTTGGTAGTTCTTTGTAGCTGATCAGAGATCTAAAGTGAAATAAAATATGGTATGTGAACAATGTGTTGTGAAAAACAAAAATCATATCTTCTAGTGACTTTTAAATCTTCCTGAAAATATGCAATATGACTGCACAGCTGTATTCACAAATACACGTCTGTGAGTATGTATGTGTATGAGTGCATACATATGCAAAAAAAGAATGATCCTGCAATTCTATTTATTTATTTATAACATTTATAACCTGTCCCAATTCAAACAGACCCTGAATAGAGAACAGCACAATGAATAACAATATAAAAAGAATGTCACATAGTTACTTACTAACAGGACAAATAATTTAACAGCCAAGATACAGAATATAGAATAATAAGAATTGGAAGGCATCTTCTAGTCCAATCCCCTGCTCAAACAGGAGACTCTATACCATTTCAAATAAGTCGCTGTCCATCTCTTTTTAAAAGCCTCCAGTGATGAAGCTACCACAACTTCTGAAGGCAAGCCATTCCACTTGTTAATTGTTCTCACTGTTAGGAAGGTCTTCCTTAGCTATAGGTTGCTTCTCTCCTTGATTAGTTTCCATTATTTTTTGTTCTACTTTCCGGTGCTCTGGAAAATAGTTTGACCCCCTCTTCTTTGTGGCAGGTCCTCAAATATTGAAACACTGCCATCATGTCTTCTTTTCATTAAACTAGACATATCCATTTCCTGCAACCGTTCTTCATATGTTTTAGCTTCGCGTACCCTAATTGACAAACTATGAATATTCTCTACAATATTGGGATTCAGCCAGTTTGCACTGGTTTGGGCGAACCAGATGCTAATTTGCATCCAGATCAGACAGGTGTTCTCTTACCATTTTCTTGTTTATTTTTATTTCTGGTTTGTGTTTTACGTTTATGTTTTTGGTAGGTTGGACTATATTTTCTTGTAGATTTCATCTGTTTATAAAACATAAGACAAACCAGAATCATCTAGAAAGAGCGAGAGCCACCAACAGGAACTCCTGCCCACTGGCCAACATCCCATCTACCTTATATGCTATTTATTTATTGTTTGTCTCTTATGCTGTATGCTGCTCAGAATAACTTTGTTTGCATGGCATTATAAATCTTTTTTAAAAAAGAATATACCAACAAATTAATCACATCAAACACTTACATTGGGTCTGGAATTTATTGGTAATTAAAACAGGATATCAGAATGAAGTTATTCTAGATTAGTGGGAATATTTTACTGCCATGTTTTATACCTGCTTTAACTTCCAGTCCCATGAAAGATACATTACAAATTATATAATAATATAAAAGGTTGGTAAAGGTAAAGGTTCCCCTTGCACATACGTGCTAGTTGTTCCTGACTCTAGGGGGCTGTGTTCATCTCTGTTTCAAAGGCCAAAGAGCCAGCACTGTCTGAAGATGTATCCATGGTCATGTGGCTGACATGACTAAATGCCAAAGGTGCACGGAATGCTGTGGTTCCTATTTTTCTACTTGCATTTTTATGTGCTTTCGAACTGCTAGGTTGGCAGAAGCTGGGACAAGTAACAGGAGCTCACTCTTTTACACGATGCTAGGAAGTCGAACTGCTGAATTGCTGAACTGCTGTCCTTTCTGATCGACAAGCTCAGCATCTTAGCCACTGAGCCATGGCGTCCCTTCTAATATGAAAGGTACTTTAACCTAAAAGATATTCTTGGTCCCTCTAAGCTTAATGTTGTATATCCTGATTGAACCTTTATCTCATTTCACATGCATTTCACACTGTATGCCTTTCTTGTAGTAGAAGTATTAAATGTTCATTTCAGAGTCAAGAAAGATGGATTCTCATTCAAATATTTCTGATTTTTAAGATTGCTGAGATGCTTTTGGAATAAGGTTTAGGGATTTATTTCAGGACTATCCATCAGATCATGTCAACTGGTCTGAAGTTCATCCTTCTTTCAGCATAAAAAAGGATAAATAATAGTTGCTGTACAAGATATGTGTCTTATTCTTCCTTAGGGTAACTAGAATGTGGAAAACAATTAACTGGAAAGTCCCTTTGGATATTCACCCCAAAAGTGATTTGCAAGGAGTTGATTTTTTTGGCACTGTCTGAAAAATTAATACGTAGAGGAAATGTTAAAAAAAATCCAAGCTAATCATTTCTTTCAAATGTTGCTTCTCTTTTTCTTTTATATCAAAACAATTGTTTGAGATGCAGCTTTATTTCATTTCTCCTTATGTTTATTGGGGCTATAGTTTTTAAGCTGGTTTAACAAATATATTCCTTTGCATTTGTTATTTAGTTTTACCCATGTTTATGTTTTTGAGGGCTTTTTTGTTGAACTATATGGACCTTGCTATTTTTTTAATTAAATAGTATCATATAATGATAATGTGTAGCTTACGACACTAAAACAATCCTATCCTGTAAATATCATACTATTTTTTAGGAAAAAAAATCAAGATACAAGATAATTCTATGAGATAATTGTAAGTTCCTATATAATTATGCAGGAAGGATGGTACAAAAGAGAAACTTAAAATTGTTTAAAAGAATGATGTAATCTATTAAAATGAAAAGCAGGAACTAGGAAAATACAAAATTATCAAGGCTCAGAAAATTTACAGCTATTAATACAGTTTTGCATTCTGAGTCATTGTTTTTATTTCAAGTTTTACCAATTCACTTATCTTCATTAGCTCTCAGACAATAACAAGAATTGTTTTATTATGAGCTTTTCCATTTATGAACTAGTATATGATTAGCAGAGGTAGAAACTGAAATCTGGGTTAAAATGAAGCCTTCATAAAAATGGGATATGAAAAATTTCTTATTCCTACCTGATATTTTTAAAGAATTTAAAGCCAATTATTTTTTGAATAAGTGTTAATTTTAAAATAAGGGAAAATGGCTAAAGTTTTTAGCTCACCTTTGTTCCTCTTATTTCCATTTTTCTAAATTTCTTATAAATATTTACCCATTTATAAACCAAATACCGGTATCAATCAGAAATTATACAAGTTGGATCCATTAATTTAGAACAGATAATTTTAATTTAAGGTGCTTGTCTATTTCAGTTACAATTCAGATATTTTTCTTAACGCAGAATAAAAAGCTCAAGCAAAGAAGACTTGAAGTAACAGCATTAAGTCTTTCATATTCTTCTAAAGCTCTCTATAAAATGTCACAGAACAAACATACCAAGCTCTAATTAATTGGAAAATAGCCTGAGAAAAAACTTTGACAAGGAATTAAGAATCAAGAGTGGAATTAGATATGGAAATAGAAACTAGTGTTTTCATCCTCAGCCCAATAAAGAGAATTTTCTTAAAATATTGCAGGGATGATATATGACTCATTGTAAACTAGCGTGCATGAACAAAACAGCTCCTCTTTTTGTTGAAATGGATATCAGGAAAATGGAATTTATTTCCACATCTGGTGGTGTCATTGCCATGTCTTTTCCTTCTGGTCTTAGGTGTGTTTGGAAATTTATGAAGCTAAAAATGAAAGAATTAATCTGTGTCGATAATGTCTAATGCAAACATTTAACAAATTAGGAATTTTTTTTTTAAAGCCACTGGGATGTCTATGGCTAAATACTGGAAAAATAAAAATTATGATAGTGGAGTTCTTGTATCAAAGTTTTTGGCATATTGCCATAGCTAAGAAATTGACTCTCTTAATCTACATTCCTGTCAAGTTATAAGGAAAGCCTTCTCAAATACATAGTCTAATTGCATATTTTACTAAACAAAAGCCATAATTTTATTCCAGATCAATATATTAATATGTGGGAGAAACATTAAGAAATTATTAGTATGTGAGTTGATTTTTTTTTATCCTGCCTTTAATATTTTTATAAATAACTCAATGCACTGGGGGCATAACTAATGGTCCTCCCCCCTTCTTATCTTTCCACAATAACAACATTATTGTTATTGGGTTGATTTGAATGAGAGTGACACCCAGCCAGATTTCATGACTGATAGGAGTAGAACTCACATTATCCTGGTTTCTAACTTGGTGCCTTAACCTCTTTACCAAACTTTTAATTCTTTATGTGCAAGTATTGGATTTTATTGCATTGTTTATAGAACAGGATAGAATAACAGAGTTGGAAGGGACCGTGAAGGTCTTCTAGTCCAACCCCTTGCTTAGGCAGGAAACCCTACATCACTTCAGACAAATGGATATCCAACATCTTCTTTAAAACGTCCAGTGTTGGAGCATTCACAATTTCTAGAGGCAAGTTGTTTCCCTGATTAATTGTTCTAACTGTCAGAAAATTTCTCCTTAGTTCTAAGTTGCTTCTCTCCTTGATTAGTTTCCACCCATTGCTTCTTGTTCTACCCTCAGGTGCTTTGGAGAATAGCTTGACTCCCTCTTCTTTGTGGCAACCCCAGAGATATTGGAACACTGCTATTATGTCTCCCTTAGTCCTTCTTTTCATTAAACTAGACATACCCAGTTCCTGCAACCGTTCTTCATATGTTTTAACCTCTAGTTCCTTAAAGTTTTGTAAGGAAATCTTACTATGACACAATCACTCACTTGGTGTTGATTTAAACAGGAATGACTATTTCAAGCATATCTAGTATACTAACACTTTTATTCATGAAATTATTTCATATGAGTATGTGTATGGGTATGTATGGGTGTATATATGAAACCATACATTTTGTATATTATGGGTCAAATAATGTACAGGTAGTTCTTGGCTAATGATCCAACTGAGCCCCCAAATTTATGTTGCTAGTGAGGCATTTGTTAAGTGAGCCTTGCCTCATTTTATGACTGTTCTTGTCTCAGTTCTTAAGTGAATTGTTGCAATTGTTAAGTTAGTAACCCAGTTGTTAAATGAATCTGGCTTCCCCGTTGATTTTGCTGACCAGACGGTTGCAGAAAGGGATCACATGATCCCCAAACCCTGCAACCATTCATAAATATAAACCAGTTGCTAAGCATCTGAATCCACGTAACCATGGTGATACTGCAATGATCATATGTGTGAAAAATAGTCATAAGTCACTTTTTTTCAGTGCTTTTGTAACTTTGAACAGCCACTAAATGAACTGTTGTAAATCGAGGACTATCTGTACATTTAGTGGGATTATGGTTGAAAGAACTGACAGCTAGTTGATTGATTATTGTAATCTCCATTGTCTAAGATGATCAAGAGAAATTCATACCTATCTGAATAGGAAGATTCCTGATTTAAATATATTTAAATCTACGCTAAAAGCAATGATTTTAGTACGCCAATTACAGATTTGTTAAACCAGAGCATTTGAATTTAATCTGATTTGCTGATTCACAGTTTGGTTAAGCTGAAGCATTTCGATATAAGCTGATTTAATATAAATTGATTCTACAGGACTAAACCGCTTTAAATTTCAACAATTTAGCTTAACCGGGCTAAGGATAATCACCTTACTGTCAATGGAGAAAAATACATTTAATTCTGATTATCAATGTATGCACTGGGCTTTCCTCAATAGCAATATGTAGGTTGACTTTGCATGCAGAGAAAGCAACAGAAATTACAAATTGCATTGCAGTGACTGAGCTTTCATAGCATTCTGGGAATTGCAATGTAGCTAAAGAAAGGCTATTGGATTGAATTTTGCTCTTTCTATAATGCTAAACTGTAAAGACATCTACTTTGAAAAAAGAAGTGATGAACTTGGTTTTGGTCACCACGATGTAAAAAAGATGTTGAGACTCTAGAAAGAGTGCAGAGAAGAGCAACAAAGATAATTAGGGGACTGGAGACTAAAACATATGAAGAATGGTTGCAGGAACTGGGTATGTCTAGTTTAATGACAACAAGGACAAGGGGAGACATGACAGCAGTGTTCCAATATCTCAGGGGCTGCCACAAAGAAGAGGGAATCAAGCTATTCTACAAAACATTTGAGGGCAGGACAAGAAGCAATGGATGGAAACTAATCAAAGAGAGAAGCAACTTAGAACTAAGGAGAAATTTCCTGACAGTTAGAACAATTAATCAGTGGAACAACCTGAGATCTCAGATCTTTGAGTTAGCCATTCACTGCCATGTTCCTTAAAATTATAAATGTTATCATATTCATACAGCTGCTTGGGATTTCTGGGAACTTTGCCCAATACTTCTGAAAGGCACCATACAGATTACAACTTCTGAAGAACAAATGGAAGTGACTATCAATGACTACCAATCATACAGCACACGCTTGGATGGAGAAATAACAGATTTATGACTTTTCCAGTTGAAAGATATCAGGGCCAAATTCCATGTGACATCAACGATGTGAGTATGAAGCCTTGTCCCCTGAGGAAATATCAGCCTTGGGTAGGGATGACTTTCATTAAGGCTACAACTTTGTGGAGTTGAAAGCCTGCTGGCTTATATCCAGTCCAATTACACAACTAGTTTAATGCTTCAGAGCAAATTAAACAACAACATTGCCTACAGCTTGGAGAGCTAGTGACACTTAGATTAGATCACCACCTTGTGTTTTTCTTTTTGACATACTCATCCTAAAAACTAGCTCTGCATATTTGTCTGACACAGCTATTGTATATGCCTAGCTTCTAATTAACAGACAGATTAAAAGAGTTGGAAGGGACCTTATAGGCTATCTAGTCCAACTCCCTGCTCAAGCAGCAGACCCTACACCATTTCTGACAAATGGCAGTCCAATCTCTTCTTGAAAGTCTCAAGTGATGAAGCTCCAGTGGTGGGATTCAAATAATTTAACAACTAGTTCTCTGCCCTAATGGCCAGCTGGGTAGGCAGAGCTCAGTGGTCACGTGACTGGGTGGGTGTGGCCAACTCAACATCACTCCTGTTGATGGGTGCTTCGCCTTAGCTCTTACAATGTAATCAGGGTTAATCGGAGAGACAGTTTCTGTAAGCAGGTCAACAAAGATTAGGCTAGAAACAACACCAGAATGTTTCCTTCCTGCCTTCCTTGCAGGATTAGCCCTGTAAAGTGGGGAAAAACAAAATGAGATTTCTTCCAACAACCGGTTCTCCGAACTGCTTGGAAAGTTACCAACTGGTTCTCCCGGATAGGTGAGAACTGGCTGAATCCCACCACTGTGAAGCTCCCACAATTTCCGAAGGCATGCTGTTCCTTGGTTGATTGTTCTCACTGTCAGAAAGTTCCTCCTTATTTCTAGGTTGAATCTCTCCTTGATCAGTTTCCATCCATTATTCCTTGTCTGGCCTTCAGGTGCTTTGGAAAATAGCTTGACCCCCTCCTCTCTGTGGCAGACCCTCAAATATTGGAAGGCTGCTATCATGTCTCCCCTGGTCCTTGTCTTCACTAGACTAGCAATGTATAGTTCCTATAACCATTCTTCATATGCTTTAGTCTCCAGTCCCCTAATCATCTATCATCTTGGTTGCTCTCCTCTGCACTTTAGAGTCTCAACATATTTTTTATAATGTGGTGCCCTAAAGTGGATGCAGTACTCTAGGTGTGGCCTTACTTTATAGAGTGGTATTAGTACCTCACTTGATCTTGATTGTATACCTCTGCTTTTTTGGCTGCCGCTGCACACTGCTGGCTCATATTTAAATATTGAGTTAAGTATTCCTACTTTAGCTACTTCCATGAAATAACACCCTTCATCTTCTCCAACCAAACATTTGCTTCTCTGTACTTGTGAGGACCACACAAATCCAGATGGTCAAGATAACTTCCCTGCTGCAAGCAGAATTTGGCGTAAGTGGAAGTAAAATAAATTGCACCAACCCAGAGACATTTCAACTTTCTTCATTTAAAGCAGCATTCTTTATCAAAGCCATGTTGTAAAGCTTATCAAAACTCGATAGACCATGATAATTATTCCAGTTTAATCATTAACATGAAATGTACCTTTAGAATAAATAAAAAACCCAATTGCTAAAAATTAAAGCGATCTTTTTAAAAAATAAATAGAAAAAAATTGAGAAAAAACAATGTTACTTACAGTATCGCAGTGACAGCAAACCTTTTTAGTCTTGGGTGCCAAAAGCACACACACAGCCATAATTTAATCCCCCCCACACACACACCATGCCTCCTGCACATGCTTGTGTGACCCTTCCAGGCTGCCCCACGCATGCGCGCATGAGGCTCTCCGGAGGCCAGAAACAGCCCATTTTCCAACTTCTGGTGGGCCAAGTAGGTCCATTTTTCACCCTCCCCAGGCTCCAGAGGCTTTCTAGAGGTCTGGGGAGGGCAAAAGGGAGCTAGGGCAACCACTTGCATGCCTACTGATATGGCGCTGCGTGCTACCTGTGGCACATGTGCCATAGGTTCGTCATCAGCTTGCTCTTTGATTTTTCTCTGATAATTGGGCCTTTTGTGGAATCTGTTCTTTGATTCATTATCGATCGCTGTTTCATTAATTCTTTTTTTTTGAAATTTTTTATTTTATTTTAATTGAACAAAAACACAAAAAAGAATCATCCTTCATTACATCTTGTAGAAAGCGTGTTGATTGGTTACAGATAACTTTTGTGCATTTCTTCCACAGTCATTACTTATAGTTCATATTAGATTATACACTTTAAATCAAAAATCTTTGTATATCTTACTATTAGTGTATCACAATTCTCATTTGACTACAATTATTTGAATGTGCTTTTACCTCAAATCATTCATACTTAAAGACACAACCACATAATGGTATTCATTAGCTATTTCTAAAAATCCTCCAATAACATTACACCTTTATAGCATCTTTTAAGTAAAAGTCAATTAATAAAGTTTCTAAGCCACCCCCCCTTTTTTCTAACTCACTGACTAAAATTTATATCCGTTACTTTAGACAATACCCTAGCATGTATATATTGTTAAACAATGTCCAATAACATTTCCTTGTTGTTATTATAATTGGCTAAAAATCATTTACTATTTATGTCTCATCAGGGCCCCCACCCCCCAAAAAAACCCTTACACCTTTATAACAAGATCTAAATGAAAATTTGTTAATAAAATTCATAGGTCTTTTTCCCAAGTCACAATTTACAATTTATATCCAAATTTCTTTTACTAAATTGTCAATACATGTATATATCATTACGCTGTATCCATTATCATTTCATTATTATTATTTATGGTTAATTAATTGTTAGTGAGTAAACATTTAATAACAATCTAAAACAATCTAGAAGTTACAAAATTCCTACTTATTTATCACCAATAATTTTAAAAAAACTATTTTTTTATTACCAACTTTCATTGTCAACCTGTATCTTTCCAGTAACAAAACAGTCTTATCTCTCTTGCCAATTGTGGAGTCAGTCTTCTTTTTATTACCTTTATAAGGTTTTTATAGGCTTCTCTCCGCACTTTGTTGCTTGAAGGGTCTCTCAGATAATCTCCTTGCCCATCAGTTGCTACTAAAGTTAACTTGTCTTTGTTTGTCAATCTTGCTTCTGAAAAAATGTCTCTTCTTATGTCTGTCATTAATATTTTTTTCTCTTCTGTGTCCTGGAATCTGGGGTACAGCTCCAATTCGTCGAATTCTCTTTCCCATATTTCCTTCTTTTCATTTTCACCCACATTTGCTCCATTAATAAATTCATCCATTATCTTATCTTTATCTTCTATATCTTCATTCTCTCCTTCAATTTTTGGGGATCCAACCCCATCATCTTTTGCTGTGAGGAAGACTAGTCTTTCCAACTTCTTCTCAATTCTCCCATATCCTTCCAATAGATTTTGAATTCCAGCCAAGATATTTTGGAATTTTAAGGTTTCCACATCAAAGTATTGAGCCATGTTTCCAAAACAGAAGAGAGAAAGAAAAAGAAGAAAAAAATAACTAATAATGACTGCGACTCTAGTCTTCCAGGCCTCTCTTACTTTTATTTTAAATTGACTTGAACACAATTTCTTTTATACTCTTCAAAGGGGGAGGGTTCTGTTCTTTCTTTCTTTCTTTCTTTCTTTCTTTCTTTCTTTCTTTCTTTCTTTCTTTCTTTCTTTCCCTGCCAGAGGCAGCTGTGAAAACATTTCATGCCCTTGGTTCTTTAGCAGTTTCTGTAAACAAGTTGCAAATCCTTCAGCTGCAAAGTTATTGAAGTCAAGTAAGAAGAGAGATACGTTGTTTCAAAAAAACCTCTGAGTCGCAGTTAATTTTCACCTTCTGTAGGAAACAAAGTTCTTTGGATTTTTTTTAGTGTGGTTTAATAACAAGTAGTAGGAAGAATTGTTAAAATAAAAAGGAAGGTTTTAATCCAGAAATCAAAAAATAAAGCAACAAGAAGCAGAAGAAAAAAATATATCAATCCATTCACTTTAAGAGGAGAGATGAACATTATGAGCATTTCAATCCACAAAAAATAGTTAGAAGGACAAAGGAAAAAAAAAACTTTCCACCGTGATACCATTAGGATTATTTTCGCCACTCAGTTCTTTTGTTTAAGGATTTAATTTGGCTTTAAAGAAACATTTCTTTGGGCAATCTTTAGCAAAATAGAAAAAATACCTCACCAGATGGACTCACTTTCTCTTTTCACTTCCTTCCTTCCGGAGCATCCCTATTTCATCAGCCTAGGGGCTGCCTGTTTACCGCAGGCTTGAAGCATTTCCCTTGGGTCTATCAGGGATTTTGTGATATCCCTGAGACCAGCAAGGCTTTGTCTTCCTAATCACCATCTCTATGGGATGGTTTAGGTCTCAATGGACCCCTCAACAGCAAAAGTATCAATGGCGGTCTCAGAGTATCGAGACTGCATGTTGTAACATCGCGATGTGGCTCCTCCCTCCTTTGTTTCATTAATTCTAACATGGCGGTGCCTTGCTCAGGTGCGGCTACTTCGGCTCTCAAGAGTGTTGGGGTTTTGGAGATAAAAGCGCCATATAGTTTGAGTGATTCTTTGGGAATTGTGACAAGGAAGAGGAATTGCACTACCAAACTGTTACATGACCGTCAGTCTATATTGGATATGATGATATTTAGCAAGAGTGGGAGTATTGATAAAGCAGTTCTGCAGAGTCTGCATTGCTTCAGACTGCTTTGGTTGACGGTGCCAACGGCAGACGTGTCAATGAGTTGCGTGGAGGGTGTGAGATCAACTGCAATCTCTGAAAGTGCTTGCCGGTTTGGGGCGGCAGAGGCAGCGGGAGCAGCAGCATTTGCAACAGGGAAGTCTCCCTCTGGCATTGAGTGTCTTTTGAGGTTTTGAGGTGGAGGCGGTGTGATCGAAAGAGGAAACGAGGCAAATGTGGAGGGCTAACAACTAGGCTAAAGGCTAATCCATATAGAACAGGGATGTTAAGTGAATCGCTGCAGCTGTTAAATTAGTAACACAGTTGTTAAGTAAATTTGGCTTCCCCATTGACTTTGCTTGTCAGAACGTTACCAAAAATCATCATGCGACCCTAGGGTGCTGCAATCGTCATAAATATGAGTCAGTTTGCCAAGTATCTGAATTTTGAGCATGTGACCATGGGGATGCTGCAATCATAAATGTGAAAAAATGATCATAAATCACTTTTTTCAATCACATAACTTTGAACAGTCACTATAAGTTGAGAACTACCTGTATATAACAATACATAGTCATGTACCTCTTATTATCAGACCAGGATCTCTAATCACAGATTATCTGTGCTACAAGAACAAATTATCCACTAATGTTCTATGTGATGATAGCAAGTTCCATTGTTTTACTTTATTTAAGTGTTTGCTTAAACATATCATACTATTGGTTTAATAATTAAAATGTTTACTTATTTATTCAGATATATAGCTTATTTTGATCCTGTTAATGCTTTATTCTGAGGACTTGTAATGTTTAATTATAAATAAACACAATCATTTCATTTATATTTCATGTGCTCAGGCATCCAGACAAATTTGAAACAAATGATATAGAAATGTTATGGATTGTTATTATTGATTTTTTTAAAATTACATACTATGGTTTGTGTCTTTAAATTATATACAGTTATACTACACCTTCAGAGTATCAAGCACTAAATAGTTTCATTTTAACAACAAAACAATACAGCATATCACCATTCCCATTTATAGCATTTTGATAGCACTGGCAGAAATAAACATATATATTCAAGAAATATATTCAAGAGATAGATTCTTCCTACAATTTTGCCATTATTTCTGAAATTGGAAATTAAGAGCAAAAGAGAAGTACTTCCAGAACCAGGATTTATCAAACGATTATTGTGCTTATGAAGATAAAAGGCACATCACTATATTGGCATGTTGGAACACCATAACATAAAATGCTCTTTCTAATACATGCCAATGCTTGGATCATTTTATGAGGACTACTATGTCATTAATTGAACAAAAACAGCTATTCCAACAGATGTGCCGTAATCACACTACATAGGAGGCATTATCTCTTGTTACTTTTTCATTTCAAGTTTGCATTGATTATTGGTGGGAATGTTATTCCTTAACTTATTGATTATCATAGATACTTTGCCTTAACTTGAACACAGAAATTGCATCAACATAAGGCATACATTATTTCGATGAAACTATGCATACTACAAATATTACTATGTATAGTTCCTCTTGACTTATTTAAATCAATAGATCTGAAATCGATCTGCATAATCCCAATTTTTCAAATACTGTTTGAAAATAGGAACACATACATTACAGGGACTTTTCCTGACCAGCTTTATGAAATTGTCCTCACATTCCCCTTTGTAAAAATATGCTCCAGCAACTACATGATGTCATATAATCACATAGTACCAGACCAGCACTTCCCATGTCAACAACAGATTTTACACAGGATCCCAATGTATAATATTTTAGTGTTCTTTTCAAAGGAAGCTCTTTTTTTCTTTTGCAAATGTCTTATTTTTGCTGTCCTTTTTTCAGGTCCTATTGCACAGAAGGTTGATTTAAACTAGAAAGGAAACCTAGATCCTGCCAGCTGTGTGCTACTGATTTTGTCATCAAGAAATGCATTTGAGGTTGCCTACTCATCAGCTATCTCTGAGTGCTGTCGACCATGGCCATTTGCCATAGCACTTGCATGCTCTTACAACAATAGCTGAGGATGGAGCTTGGCCATTATTGATTGCTCCTTCCTGCTTCACCCCATGCCCTAGTCCCACACCTGTTAATCCCATGGACAGGTCAAAAACATGGAGTGACCGCTGCAGGTTGAATGGGAAAGCAATCTTGGTAATCTTTCTCTGTATTGGTAACTCAAAATTCCAGATTGAATTTAGACTCAGGTTTAGCCCCCCTTTTTAGAGGACTCCTAGGCTCTCTACAACAATAGTCTAAGGGATGAGCAATCTGATGAATGGCTAAACCAGTTATTGAAAGCTTCTATCTATATTACCCCAGCCATCTCAATTCCACATTATGGAGATATATTAATAGCTTGTTTCCCCCCACTAGTAGAGTTGGTCTATCTGTGGGAGTATGAAACCAGAAAGAGCCACCCAACACTTTCCGTAACTTGTCTGCCAATGGTAATTGCAGGAAAACTAGAAACCTTTCCAAGTGTGCAGCATCACTTCTGCCAATAAAAGGGATGAAACCCATTCCTTTTTGATGGGCTGTGCCAGTTCTATCATAGCTTTCCAACTTCCCTGCAGCTGAGCAGGAACACAGACTGTAGTCCCAATACATCTAACAGATTTAAAGCTGTGAGAGATTGGTCTGTATCAATTATTATGAAAATGGGCTGTAAAAAAACACCTCTCAAAGCTATACATGTAAGGAGTTTTTACTTTAATGGAAAAAGCCACCATTAAATGGTTCATGACTTCACAAGCTAATAGGTTTGTGGTGATGGAGCATCGTAAGAACAGCAAATAAAGGCTCTTTACCCAAATCTCCATGGAGATCCATAAACTTTACAGAGCAGAGCCCAATATTCCTTGCATACAGATTTTGGTTTTGAAGGGTTTCTTCCCTCCTTCTGATTGATTAGCAGGTATCATTAGATACATGAATTGCTTCATCTAATCAGATGATAAAAGATTACTCATGTGATGAGCTTATAATTTGAACACACTCTGAGCAACAGCGAATGCTAATTAAATTTTAGACTTTAATAGATAAAGGCTATCAGAGGAAAGTATTATATGTAATTTTGAATCTAAGAAAAACACCCACTTAAGATCCTTTATAAACTATATATTTAATGGGGTGGTATCAATTAAGGTACAGTCACCTCCATCCACATATAATGCAACTACCAGCAAAGTTTATTTTTAGGCAGAACTTGTGTTTTCTATTATGATATCACTTTTGTGCCACACTAATAGTTAAACCAGGGGCGTCAAACTGGCAGCCCATGGGCCAGATGTGTCACACCCAGGCCACACCCACCTCAGTTCTGCAAATGCAAAAAAGTCACAATACGTCACTTGACATCAACGTGACCCAGCGAGTTTGACACCTGTCAGTTAAACAGTTAACCTAGTTTAAATTATAGTAAGAATATTGGTTATCCAGGCCATTTGATATAATTGCAAAAAAAAAAAAAAAAACCAACCAAAAAACCAAACCACCTTGTAGACAAACTAACATTTCTATTTCTTCTAATACCAGTACCCTAAGTTTGTTCTAAAGAATTGCTACAATCTACAATGTTTTTGCAGTTTTGCTGGGGTAGTAGAAACTCCAGAGTCTAATCTATTGATTCTCCTCAAGCACTTATTTAGAAATGTATTTCTACAAGTGGATTCAAATGAACAAACAAATAAAATAGCATGGCAATGAAGTCAGGCAAAACTGGTGCCCCCCTGTAATTGGACTGTAATTCTGTACTTAAATAAGAAACTCAAAATATTTTATGATAAAAGATCAGTTGATTGCCAATAATTCTGCAATATCCCAGGAATGATGGCTATCAATTTGGGCTATGCCTATAAGTGAACATTCCAACACATGTCAATAATGTTTGCTATTTTTTCTTTTTAATGATAGCCTGACCTGTCTACAGGTCAAAATATTCAAAGTAGTCACTATACTAAATCTACAAGTACATTCATTAATTCCATTCAGCAGAGTATGACATCTAAAAGAAAACATGATATTTCTGTAGTTTCATTTATTTATTTACTTTAATTGTATGCTTCCCATTGCTGGATTCTGGGTGACTAACAATAACATTGATGATAATGATTCCAGGAAGTGTTTTTTTTCAAACTTTCATTTATAACCTAACATTGAAGTGCCATTTCCTGGCTATTAACTCCTCAAGAAATCTCTAACTTTCCATATGAGCCACATTCTTGTGTACAAAAATAATTTCCTTTGTTCTCTATAAGTACATCTGTTTCTATAGTATAAAATCATTAAGTTCTATGTTACCGAGCTGAGAAATGCAAATGTCAGATATATCTTTTTGCTGTGAACAAAGTAGAAATAACTGGTTAGGGTAATTATCTGTTCTGTCAATAATTGAGGTAACCTGATTCTCACATAACGTTTTTCCCAAACACATATAATTATTTTTTTTAACAATTTTGACCATGACAAAAAATGCATGCGCTGTTCGTTTCAAAACAGCTCTAAAACTTACTTTCTACTGCAGCCCCAGTGAGTAAAACAGCTGAGACACGGCAATCCTCTCTGCTTGCCTATCAGCTGGGCTTCAAACAAAGGAAATATAGGACAGACTAGTGCAGGGGCGGGTGGGAAGGGCCAACTGATCACCAGAACTATCAGTTTGCACAAACCGGTCCGAACTGGCTGAATCCCACCCCTGGTGGTGACCACTAATTTGAATTTTATTTCTTTCTATAACTGCCAATTTTAAGCATGTTACTCTTTTAAAATGACATTAGACATGTTCATGTAAGACATGGACAAGGTATCAGAGGCAAGAGTATGTATGACTGTATGTATGACACTTCAGTTGACCAAAATAAAGCAACAATAAAAATCTAATATAAATAAATAAGGGCTATATCAGTACATGTGTTATTAGAAAGAGTATGTCCACTGATATGACTGTTGTATTGAATGCAGCTGATAGAATTTCCAGAGGCAACTGGTTGTTCATAGCGAGGACAGTCAGACTAAGAAGTCCTTGATCTGATCAAGTCCAGTTCTTATAATTTTATATACTAAATTGCAAGGACAGATTTCCTGCTGCTCTTTGACTAATTTCTAAATCTTTTTACATTCAGCAATCAGACCTCTGACTAAATCAATCTGCGCTTGTTTGGTAGACATCTAGGCAGAGAAACTGAGGGCAGCAGAAAGAAAAGGTAATGATAGAATGAAGAGAAGGGAATAGAGAAAAGGCATAAAGAGATCAGCCACCATTTTGGGCTTTGTTCTGCCAATAAGGGGTCTACCATAGATCAGGTTTCCCAGCCAGAAGATATAGCTTGAGGAAAAGTGTTTCCCTATCCCTTTGAAAGCAGAGATGATTTTTTTTTATCTTTCCTTCTCCTTCTTTCTCCTTTGCATAAAGAACTCTCTGATAAACTAAAGAGCACAAAGGGTAAATATAAAAAATGGAATAGAGGGACAGATAACTAAGGCAGAATACCAGTTAATAGCCCGAATCTGCAAAAATGAAGTCACGAGCTATGGCTCAGCTGAACTAAGGGTAATAACAAATGTCAAAAATAATTTTAAAAAGTTTCTTTCAGCATATAAAAGTAAGAAAAAAGTCAAAGAAACAATTGGTCATTCTTTGACTAATGAGAAAAGATGGCAAGGAAGTGATGGGCAGCAGGGACAAATCAGAGCTGCTCAATTCTTTATTTTCATCTATCTTCTTGCAAAAAGAAAAAAAATAGCTGAGACTACCAAAAAATGAATTGTAATAGAATAGAAATTCAAATTAAAACAGACAAAAATAATATGATAAAACCTATCTCCCCAGATGAGTTCAAATCATCAGGACCTGATAGATAACAATTGAACCATCTTTCAAACATCCTGGAGCCCCAGGGAACTACCAGAGTACTCAAAAAGAGCTGATGTGATTCGCATCTTCAAAAAAAGGGATAAAAAAGATCCAGGAAACTACAGACCAATCAGCCTGATATCAATACCTTGGAAGATCCAGGAAAAGATAATCAGGCAGCAGATCTGTAAACACCTAGAAGCTGGCAAATTTATAAGCAGATGCCAACATGGGTTTGTCAAAAACAGATCATGCCAAATAAATCTTACTTCATTCTTTGACAAAGTAACTAAATCAATGGACTAGCAAAGTCCTGTGAACTTGGGTTTCAGTAAGGCATTTGACAAAGTAGACTACAAGCTACTTCTTGATAAGCTAGGCAAATGTTAGATAGACAACATCACCACCAGATGGATTTGTAACTGGCTGACAAACTATACTCAACATGTACTAACTACGTCTACCTGGAGGGAAATATGCAGTGAAGTACCCCAAGGCTCTATCTTAGGCCTAGTACTTTTTAATATCTTGGTAAATGATTTAGATGAGTGAATAGAAGATAATTCATTAGTGTTGCAGACAACACTAAGCTGGCAGGAATAGCCATTATCCCAGAAGATAGGCTCGAGATCTCAATGGATCCAGACAAATTTTGAACACTGGGCCCTATCCAACAATAATAAATTCAATGGAAAGAAAAGTAATGTTTTACATTTAGGCAAGAAAAATGTACAGGAACAGATTAGGTGCAAATTGGCTCAACAGCAGTAACTGCGAGAGAGATTTTGGAGTTCTAGTGGACAATCATTTAAATATGAGCCAGCAGTGTTTAGCTGCCGCCAAAAAAGCCAATGAAATCCTAGGCTGCATTAACAGAAGGATAGAATAAAGATCATATGTGAAGTGTCAGTACCACTTTATAAGGCCTTGGTAAGACCACACTTGGAATACTGCATCCAGTTTTAGTCACCACAAGATAATACAGATATTGAGACTCTGAAAAGAGTACAAAGAGGAGCAACAAATATGATTAGGGGGCTGGAGGCTAAACCATATAAAGAACAGTTGCAGGAATTGGGTATGTCTAGTCTAGAGAAAAGAAGAATTAGGGTGACATGATAGCAGTGTTCCAATATTTGAGGGGTTGCTACAGAGAAAGGGGATTAACTTATTTTCCAAAGCACCAGAAGGCAAAGCAAGAAGCAATGGATGGAAACTAATCAAGAAGCGAAGCAACCTAGAACTAAGGAGAAACTTTCTAACAGTGAGAATAATTACCCCATGGAACATCTTGCCTTCAGAAGTTGTGGGTGCTTCATCACTGGAAGCTTTTAAGAAGAGACTGGACAGCCACTTGTCTGAAATGGAATAGGATCTCCTGTTCGAGCAGGGGATTGGACTAGAAGACCTCCAAGATCCCTTCCAAATCTGTTATTCTTGCTTTTGTTCGTTCCCCCTCCTATTCATATATGATATTACCATGTTTATCACACTCTTACCTATTTTTTCTCCTCAATTTTGCTCCACCATTTGTAACTAGACTTCATCAGTGCAGGAATCAGTTTTCAATATTCTGGTTTGGAAACAGGGGAAGAATGTTTGAACATATCCAAAATGCATTTCATTTACTTCTAAACTGCTGCGTATTGTATTGTACTATATTGTATTGTATGTACTGTATCATATTGTATTGCACTGTATTATTCTACTGTATTGTGTTGCATTGCATTTGACTTTAAGACTTTAACTTTAAGACACTTTCTGTGCTAGTCCTTGCAATTTTTGTGGCAGGATTTTCGGAAGTGTTTTTTCTTTTCTTTCTTGCCTACGCCTCCTTCTTCCCTGGTGTGAGAGAGTATGACTGGCCCAAAGTCATCCAGTTCGATTCCTGCCTAAGATTGAACTCGAACTCTTGGTCTCCTGGTTTCTAGCCTGGTACTTTAAGACACTACAGCAAATGGCTCTTCATATGCTAAGGATGCTTTTGAACTCCCACTGAATCAAGATATTTTAAGTAAACGGTTATAACTTCTTGGTATTTATAGTAAAACAGCAATTATTTTCCATTTAAAATACGTTTCTGGCTTCATAGTTCTCTTTCTTTGTTTCATAGGACAATTGGGAAGTAGGATTATTTTAGTTGTTGGGAGCAATAGTGGCAAGACTCTTCTTTAAAAAGTTTTGCTTCAGCAATTTGGATTTATTGCCTGAAAAAACAGTGCAAATACCCCAAGGATGGGCTTGTGGTCACATCATTTCTTTATATTTATATTATATTCCCCATACTCTGCTGAGTTATATCTTCTATGGGACTCAAGCAACAGTTCACAAAAAAGTGTTAACGAGTTAGTTAGCTTGGTACCCAATTCAAAAATGTAAAGTTACCTCCACAATATATGCAAACACACAGACTTTCAAGGAACCTGAGATATTCACCCTCCCAACTTAGTTAAGACATCCAGAAGAGATAGAATAGAATAGAATAGAATAGAATAGAATAGAATTATTTTTTTTGGCCAAGTGTGATTGATCCACAAGGAATTTGTCTTTGGTGCATATGCTCTCAGTGTGCATAAAGAAAAATAAAATAGAATACATTCATCAAGAATCATAAGGTACAACACTTAGTGATAGTCATAAGTTACTAATAAGCATTCAAATCATATTAAGAAACAAATAAAACAATATAAATTGTAAAGATACAAGCAACATGGTTATAGTCATAAGTGGAAAGAGATATGTACTAGGAAGGATGAGAAGAATAGTAATACAGTCTTAGTAAATAATTTGACAATGTTGTGGGAATTAGTTGTTTAGCAGAGTGATGGCATTTGGGGAAAAACTGTTCTTGTGTCTAGTTGTTCTGGTGTGCAGTGCCCTATAGTGTCATTTTTTTTTAAAGTAATCTTTATTAGTTATACATTTTTTTAAGAATAAAACATACAAATACAAATACAATTTTAAACATACCCCCCCCCCCCCGCGGTGACAGTCATTCACAGCCCAACTTTTTTTTCCTTCCTCATTGTTAGGTCTCTAAGCCACATCTTCTCATTACAAAATTCAGGGATCTATTACAATACCCATGTTCACTTTTAACTTTCCCCGTTTTAAGTCCCTGCTGTTCTCCTTGTCGCCCACATATACCATAAGTTCCAGCTAAGGTAATGCTCCATTTCTCCTTTCTCCTGCTCGTTTTGAGGGTAGAAGTTGAAACAATTTATGTCCAGGATGTGAGGGGTCTGTGATGGGATTCATTTTGCATTTTCTTTTATGGAACCTTCATATGCATCATAAATTGCTTTTGAAAATCCACTCAATTTCAAAACAAAGCTCCCATATGGTATGGAAGGCTGTTGTTTAAGAAAGACACGTCCAAGGACGTTCAGCACAAATAGTTCTTTGGATGCTACTCCTTTTCCTTCACATGTGTTTTCTGCTCAGGAACACACACCCAATGGATCACTTTCATTTGCATTTCCTGCTTAAGATACTTGCCACTTATTTCCTCAATATTCCTGTTGATAAATACAGGATGTTCATTTTTAAACCTGTCTTCCTCAATGATCATGTCTTTCTATTTTTGGCATGCAATACTGTAAACAGGATTTCAATTTTTTCCCACGCTTAGGTCAGATTAATCAGTTGTACAGGCAAAAGGTGGTACCTAGCTCAACAGTACCGATGAACATATAGATACCCTTGTAGACTATAGATTAAGCATGAATGAGAAGTGTATCGCAGCGGTCAAAACCAATGTAATTTTGGGATCATGGCAAGAGACAGTTTTGCTCTATGCCATACTGATCTGAATGTACCTGGCACATTGTATCTATTCTTGGTTGCCACAATAAAAGAAGATGCTGAGTGCAAAGGAAAAAGAAAAGAATGCAGAGAAAAGCAACAGAGAAAGAGGGGATTTGAAGACCAAATCCTACAAAACCGAGGTCCCCAACCTGTGGGTCTCAGCACATTAGTAGGCTGTTAGGAAATTGCAACTGGGCCGCAGAAATGGCCGGCAACCACATGTGCATGCACATCACTCACTTGTAAGAGCAGAGGATGAGCGTGTGCTCTATTTGCATGAGCAGCAGGCTCACGTGCATGCTGCTTGCACAAATGGAGCTGTGCACGTGCTCGCCAGCAGCTTGCGCTGAACCGTCCCCTCTCCTCCCACCCACTGGCAATGTTGGGGAACACTATAAATATTAGTTTTAGAAAACTGAAAACATTTAGCCTACACAAGAGAAAACCGGGGGAGACAGGATAGTAGTCTTCCAATACTTGAGCAGCAGTCACAAAGAAGATAGTTGTGGACTTGTTTTCCATAATGCCAGAGGAGGGACAAGTAACAGTGGGTAGACTTTATACAGTTAGATCCAATCTCGAAATAAGAAGGAATTTCATGATCATAAGAACTATTAAGATGCGAACAGATGGAAGTTTTCAAACAAAAGCTGGTCTGAGACTTCCTGGAACTGGACTAGGGCCGTGGCCTGACAAAACCGCGCTAGTCAAAATAGCGGCGACAAAACCACATCGCTAAAGCCACGACGTCATCACCACGACATCATCACCGCGGCAACAGAAGGGCGCTTTAAAACAGCGCGGCGGCAGAAAGCCGATTTAAATTAAGGTAAGGGTTAGGATTAGGTTTAGGGGTTTGGTTTAGGGTTAGGTTTAGGGTTAGGTTAGGGTTAGGTTTGGGTTAGGGTTAGGGTTAGGTTTAGGGTTAGGTTTAGGATTAGGGTGCTGAGTGCTTCGGAAGGCCCAGATTTGCCCTCCAAGGCTATGTCGTCGCGCTAGGGTCGCCTTTTTCCTTAGCGCTTCGGACGGCGCGGATTTGCCCTCCGTGCTTATGTCGGCGCAGATAAGGGCTTCGCGGTTTTGTCGGTGAACCGACTAGGGCATGGGTGTCCAATTCACAGCATCACATGACGTTTTCCCATTTGCAGAGCTGGGGTGGCTGTGGCCTGTGTGTGATGCATCTGGCCCGTGGCCCGTGAATTTGACACCCCTGGACTATGTGGTCACTAGGAGTTCTTCAAGATTCTTTCCAAACACATGACAAAATTCTGCTACATAATATCGCCATAGCACTTAGACTTATATATCATTTCATAGTGCTTTTACATCCCTAAGCGGTTTACAGAGTCAGCATATTGCCCGCAACAATGTGGGTCCTCATTTTACACATCTCAGGAGGATGGAAGGCTGAGTCAACTTTGAGCCGGTGAGATTTGAACTGCCGAACTGCAGCTAGCAGTCAGCTGAAGTAGCCTGCAGTACTGCACTCTACCCACTGCACCCCCTTGGCTCCTCAATAATATGGAGAATGTGCAGCCAATTGATTGGAAAGTCCAGTTAACTTACATATACAATTATATGTATTTTCTATTACATGTAACCATGGTTCTCACTATAGAGTTAGCTTTCTTTGCCCCATGTTTTTCAAGGTAGCTAGCTAGCTAGCTACCCACTATTATAATTCTCTTCTGGTTTTATTTATGGCGTAGGTTTAGATAATTTAATGTTTCTCAGTTGAATATCTTTTTCTTGAATCTGGAACAATCATTTTGAAAGCATTTCCTCTAACTTTTCTTTTAAGTGTCCCAAATAACAAGGTATTACCTGCATATTTAATCTTCTGTCAAATTCCAAATTTCAAATTCTTATGAATGAGTCAAAACACATAGATCCTCCTGTTTGTATCATTCCATTGTATATATTGATCATTTATCCCTTACCCTTGGCTTTTAGCTAGTACTAGATTAAAATGTGTGTCCTCCAATTTCTTCAACACTAACATTATCTATATGCTGATGGAAGTTGATCTAGTGGAAACTAACCAAAACATGGATCTTAGGATTGTATTGGCTGGCTAAAACACTTTTTTTGAAATAGTACTTTAACCATACAAACGTATAGGAAATATTTTCATGTTCACAATAGGAAACATTGTGAAAGTACTGTATATTACTAATGTAGACAGACTGTGTTGCCTTAAGGATGATATTATAAATTACTAGTGTGGAAGTCCTTATTGTGTAGACTTCTGTTCCCTCTACTTTATAAAGGATGCACAGGGGAAAAAGAAATATAAGATGTAATCTTTATTATGATCATTGACCAGCGAAAAAAGAAAAAAAGGGCAAAGAAATTGACCAAATGATGAATCACATTTACATTTAATTAGAATTAGAATCAATCATCTGATTAGATCAAGAGCACAATGTTTATGATTTTTTTTCTTTAAGGAAAAAAAATGCTTAGCATTCTTCATGGATTGTGAAGAACATTTCAATGAAAAATCCGACCAGTTTTTATACCATGACAATTTTATTAAACAGATGACTTCATCTATAAAGTACTGAACAATTGAGCAGCTGCCTATTTTCTACTTCGGGTTTGGAAAATCAATTTTAAAGTATGCTTTCAAGTGTATTTCCACAGAAGGTAATCTCTCTCAGTAAATTTTAATTATCTGCACTAAATAACTGACACAGAGGAAGGAGAGAGATATAGTTGAGCTTCACTGATTCCTCCACTCACAGAGTAGTAAAATAATTTCCATACAGTAAAACATAATATTTTGATATGAGCTGTTTAAAAAATACCAAATGAATAAATATATACCCAAATGAATAAATAAATATGATAATTTTCAAGAAACCTAAAAGTTGCAGCATTAACAGGCCTTCTAAAGGAGACCTCGTTTATTCAATAGCCACAGCAGGGGGGTTTCCATGCATAAATAAATATATTTAGATCAGCAGTTGCAGAGGTTGTTATGATTGTGCTATCATTCCTGCCAAATTGATTCAGTCCATCTCAAAAGGGCTACTGCAATAAACAACCAGAGCCATGCCTCTCTGATCAATCTCAAGAGCAACATTTTCTCTTTCCCTATATAGCAGTGGTGGGTTTCAAAAATTGTTCGAACCTACTCTGTGGGTGTGGCCTCCTTTGTGGGAGTGGCTTGCTGCCCATGTGACCGGATGGGAGTGGCTTGCTGCCCATGTGACTGGATATGAAGATGCCGACGACACTTGTCAGAACCACCTTAAATTACCTCACACACAATACTGGCAAGCATAAGAATATGATGTAAACTTGTTTTTTAAAAGGCATCTTTGGTTTGCGTTAAAACAACTTCAACATACGCAATGTTCTGATTGCACCACAAACGGAGCATTCATCCTTACCTTTCAGAGGCACTGAGTTTTATAAATATGAGCATGATAGTGTAGAATAATCATATCCAAGGACCAGTGGTGGGTTTCAAAAAAATTTGGAACCTCTTCTGTAGGTGTGGCCTGCTTTCTGGGTCCACTGGTGGAACCTCTTCTAACCGGTTTGGTAGATTTGACGAACCGGTTCTACCGAATAGGTGCGAACTGGCAGGAACCCACCTCTGCTATATAGTGTGGGGCAAGAAAGCACCCAAAACAAAATAAGGATAAAATCCACACACACACACACTTCTGGATATTTAAAGTATAAAAAGTGGAAAGAGGGGGGCCATAACTAAGGAAGAATATCAGCAAATAGCCCGAGCCTGTAAAGATGAAGTGAGGAAAGCTAAGCTCACAATGAAGAAAGGCTTGCCACAAAAGTAAAACCATAACAAAAAAAGCTTCTTCCAACATGTTAAAAACAAGAAAGAGGTTAAGGAAACAATTGGTCCATTGCTGGGAGAAAGTGGCATGAAGGTGACAAACAACAAGGAGAAAGCAGAACTATTTAACTCATTTTCTGCATCTATCTTTATACAAAGGGATAAAACAGTCCAACCTATCAAAAACAGCACCACAAAAATCAGATTAGGAACACAGGTTGAAATAGGGAAGAAAATGATAAGTGAGCACCTGTCTACCCTAGACAAGTTCAAATCACCAGGACTGGATGGATTACACCCCAGGGTTCTGAAGGAACTGGCAGACGAGATCTCAGAAGCACTGAACTATATCTTTCAGAGATCCTGGAGCACTGGGGAACTGCCAGAGGACTGGAAAAGAGTTGATGTGGTTCTCATCTTCAAAAAAGAAAAAAAATAGATCCAGGAAACCACAGACCTATCAGCCTGACATTAATACCAGGAAAGATTCTGGAAAAAGATAATCAAGCAACAAATTAGCAAACACCTAGAAGTAAACAAAGTAATAGCCAAAAGCCAACACGGGTTTGTCAAAAACAGATCATACCAGACTAATCTTATTGCATTCTTGGACAAAGTGACAAAATTAGTGTCCAGAGGAATGCCGTCGATATAGTTTACTTGGACTTCAGTAAGGCATTTGATAAGGTAGACCATAACCTACTACTAGATAAAGTAGAAGAATGTGAGTTAGACAGCATCACCACCAGATGGATTTGTAACTGGCTGACCAACCACACTCAATGTGTAGTCCTCAATGAAATTGCATCTACATGGAGGGAAGTATGCAGTGGAGTACCCCAAAGTTCTGTTTTATGCCCAGTACTCTTCAACATCTTTATCAATGATTTGGATAAGGGAATAAATGGGGAACTCATCAAATTTGCAGATGATATCAAGCTGGCAGGAATAGCCAACACTCCAGAAGACAGGCTTAAAATACAGAAGGAGCTTGACAAGCTTGAACATAAATGAAATTCAATGGTGAAAAGAGTAAGGTTCTACATTTAAGCAAAAAAAAAAAAGATGCAATTCCATGTAGCTAAAGAGATAAATAGCTACCATTTCAGTGGGAAGGTAACAAAGTTCCATGACATTATGCTGACCACATGACAGTAGAAACTTCTTCAGACCATGCTGGCTCAACAGCCCTTGAAATGGATATGAGGACTGGCCCTATAGTCAGCACTGACTAGTGGAATAAAATCCGCAGGAACTCCTTTAATTTCAGTGAACTGATTGTAATTACGGCAATACATAGATTGATTGACTGATAAGACTGATAATTGGAAAATTATACACAGCAGAATCAAGAACCACCATATAAAATCTAGGAGATTATATGCTGTTAATTGTAAAGTCATGTCTGACCCATCGCAACCCTATGAACAATGTTCCTCCAGGCTTTCCTGTTCTCTACCATTCTCTGGAGTCTATCTAAGCTCATACCTACTGCTTCGGTGACTCCATCCAGCCACCTCATTCTCTGTCATCCCCTTCTTCTTTTGTCCTCAATCATTCCAGCATTAGGCTCTTCTTCAGTGAGTCCTTCCTTCTCATTAGGTGGCCAAAGTATTTAAGTTTCGTCTTCAGGATCTGGCCTTCTAAAGAGCAGTCAGGGTTATATATGATTATATAGCCTGTTTTAAATCAGGACCATGCTGCAATTTATATCTTTATCATGACGGTATTGGAGTCATAGACAATGACTCAGGGAGAGATAAACTGAAAATAGAAGAAAATGGGTGCAGTAAACTCCAATTAAAGTTTAATAAAATATTTCTGAAATTCAAAACAATCAATATCTCATCCTAGTTATGGTGGAAGGGATAGGAGGCAGTGTCCTGGAAATGCTCACCAGCCAATAATCTAGTCCTTGATCTACCATAGCCTAAGAAACAGTGAGAAGGTTAAAAAAGGCACATATACATATAAAGATGCCTGCTGTTGAGAAAAACCATCTAATTTATAAGCTTTTCAAAAATAATTAAAGGCCCAGTCTTCATCTTTTAAGACGTTTAAAGGTGGTGGAATATTAAAGTGACAAATAATTAAGACGGGGAACACATATAAACAAAAATTAAGAAAAATAACCTTGGAAATAATTTTGAGCATTAAATCATGTTTCCTGTGCCACTTTATTCCTGTATATGAAATGAGTGTTCACAATTTATCAGAAAGTCAGGAAAAAGTAATTAATAACAGACTTACTCCCTCCATACTTATTAAGTTTCAAAACTATAAGATATTATTTATTCCAGATTTTATACAGAAAGTTATATAATGCCTCAGCCTTCGTTAATATCTTATGTCAGTATTTAAAGTGAGAAAAGCTCAAATATTACATGGTTGGTTTTATTGATCATTCTCTAAAGCAGGGGTGTCAAACTCACGTCATCACGGTAGCGTCATGTGATATATCCGGACTTTTCCCCTCTTTGCTAAACTGTGACAGAGGTGGTATTCAGCAGGTTCTTACCGGTTCTGGAGAACCGGTAGCGGAAATTTTGAGTAGTTTGGGGAACTGGTAAATGCCACCTCTGACTGCCCTGCCCCCAACTATTATCTGCCTCCCGAGTCCCAGCTGATCGGGAGGAAGTGGGGATTTTGCAGTAACTTTTCCCTGGAGTGGGGAGGGAATGGAGATTTTACAATGTCCTTCCCCTGCCATGCCCACCAAGCCATGCCACACCCACAAACCGTGCATGGGCATGGCCAGCATATGACACATCTGGTCATCCCTGCTCTAAAATATGGGTTACCTCATTTCTAGGATACTGGCGATATGCATAGTATCTGTTGTTTAAACCACAATATGTGAAAGTATCTATCTCTGAATAATATTCTTTAATATTACCAATCCTTTGTAAAACTCACTTATGCATTTGTGAATTCTTACCTTAAAATAAATTGTCCGCTACTGCTTTCTCCCAGTATAATTATCAAATTCCAACAAATGAGCTACCAAGGAAACAAATTATTCATATCAGACAATTAGGCATAATGAATTTGAAAAGGGATGCATGTGCACACAATGTGTAATAATTTTCAACATTTTCCCCAGCTAACCTAACTTTTATATTAAGCATTCCATCTAATGGTCAATGAAGTAACTTTACAGTGCTTAAAGCAGCCAGCCAGTGGATGTCACTATTGCTTTGCACCAGTAAAGGGAACATGACTGTAGGAGAAGTATACATATAATAAACTACTGAGTTAAACATCCTTTAGAAGCCAGGAAGCAATAATTAACTCAGAGCACAGCTGGCTGAAACCAAATTTGGTTCCAATAGCTGCCACAGTTTAACAAAAGGAGAACTCCAGAAAGGTTGCTCAAAAACTAACCAAATAAATAAATAAATATGGGAACCCTGAAGTGTAAAGCTTCACACTGTTTTCTTTTCTTTTCTTTTCTTTTCTTTTTGCTAGCAAATGTATAAGACTACCTATCTTAGACAGATGAATTTCAGCAGCTAATGGCAACAACACACCATAAGAAACACAGTATAAAAAGACAAAACAAGCAATTCAAAACATAATCAATGCACTTTCAAAAATTCCACATACATAAAATGAACCCATACTTTCTGTATCCCAGCTGAAAACCTGGGGAAAGAACCAATTTTTTAGAATCTTCCAAATGGCCAACAAGTTGAACACCATCCAAATCTCATCAGGGAGGCTATTCCATAAAGTTAAGAGTCTGCCAGAGAACATCTGTTCCTGTTCCTGGGTCCTGCCAGAGAAAGTTCCTGGAAAGCTCTGTGGAATAGCCTCCCTCTAGTTTCACTGGAGAGATCAGAGCTGTGAGAATGACCCCAAATCCTCAGGAACGGATGGTACTGCAAGTAACACGGTCCTGTGTCTTGTAGGACTTCAAAGTCAACCACAGCACTTGCGTTGCACCTAGAAGCCTACTGGAAACCAGTGCAGCTCACATAATGAGGACCCGGATTGTTGTTGGGGGCAATATGCTGATTCTGTAAACCGCTTAGAGAGGGCTGAAAGCCCTATGAAGCGGTATATAAGTCTAACTGCTATTGCTATTGCTAATACAGATGGTGGTATTAACTTACTTTCCCTACCGGTTCGTAAATGTGAGCAGGCTCACTTGCTCGCTTCACGCACATGCGCCCCATCCACGAATGCACTGGGCCTTACGCGCATGCACTTTGATCGCACGCATAGCTTGCACACACGCACATGGCTTGAAAACATGCCTAAATAGGATGACATAGAACCGGGGCGGTCCTACCTGTGATTTCCACTACCGGTTCAGGCGAGCCGTTCCAAACCGGCTGAATACCAACTGCTCAACTTACAACAGTTCATTTAATGAAGCTGTTTTTCACCCTCCCCAGGCTCCGGAGGCTTTTCTGAAGCCTGGGGAAGGCAAAAACAGCCTCCTCCCCCCCCCCCCCCAAAGCAGGAAACAGATCATTTCTAAACTTCCAGTTGGCCCATTGGACCCATTTTTGTCCTCCCCAGGCTTCTGGAAACCCTCCGGAAACTCCCCCTCCCCTGTGCGGGGGGAGGGGTCATGCAGGTGGGCAGGGCACATTGAATTGTGAGTGTGGATTTGGGGTTTTCATGAGCTGCAAGCCATAATCATCACAATTATGACAAATCACGGCTTGAACTATCTTGCTTTGCATGTAATGAGTCTATCTCATATATTAGTTTCACCTTTTAAGATGCATTACTGAAATAAATGAACTTTTACATGATATTCTAATTGTTTGAGTTTCACCTGTACTAGTAGCCACTGGTGCTTAGGAGTACACATTTTTGGACACAAAAGATAGGAGTGTCCCTTCTGCGAAATATGTGCTGACAGGCCTATCTTCGGTGAACTGATTTAATCCTATTTTGAGTCAAAGGATTAGCTGTAATTTAGTGGTCATCATTACTGTGAAAGGAAGATGTCTGAGTTACAGAAACCTCTCCTTAAATAAGCTCTAGCTATCGAGCAGCATTTGAGTGAAGGGGTAGGAGGGCGAGACAGGTAGCCATATAAGCACTTCTCTCTCTATTTCCCTCCTTCTCCTTCCCTCCAAAGGCATTTGAAGGACAGATTTGTACATACAGTCACCAAAAGATTATTTAACTTTGGCTATTCACACCCATTTCTTTAGCTTTCCACAAGTATTCACATAGATCAAGTCATATAGTGGTCATTGACTTTATATAATATCTTGTTTGAGTTCAGTGGCCTTTGATTTCTTTTGCATGAATAAGTAAATATGCTTGTCTTCTCTGCCTTACTGAAATGTTGACACTGGATCGTGTTTTTTTTCTTTCATAAACTATAACAAAGCAAATCTTGAGTCTCATGTACCATTGTTTGCAGAAAATGTTTTTTGCCTACAGAATATAAAATGAATCCAGACTAAACAGAAAAAAAAAATGAAGATATGAAGAGTGATATTTCCAATTCCATTAGTTTACTTAACAAGTTAGTTGTGGTTCACCATAAAGGCAAAAGGAGAAGGGGACTATCAATTTCCAGAATTCCTTCTTTCTTCATGAGAAAATCCTTTATGTCTTTAAGGAAAATAATCATAAAGGTTTACAATCATAAATTTATTGTTAGCTTTTAAATGGAATTTAAAAATGGAATTTATGGAAAACTGGATTTAATCTGCCTTCCAGGGCTTCTATTTAATCATGTTTATTCTGAAGAATTTTCTGTTTGCCTTTATATCTTTCCAAATTTAGTTAGCATGCTGCTTGAAAGACTAAAGGAGAAATATTCATATTGGGGTCTCTGTGTGCCATTGATGTAAATCTTCCTAAAACCACATTCTCCTGCTGCAGAATTCCCATGAAGCTCGTCAATAGGAGGCAATCATTTTGCAATAGCATTAGCAATGGAAAAAACAAACTCACCAGTAAACGATCTGAGCCTGCTGTTCTAAGTTAATATCTGGGTTAGAATAAAAATGAAGGCAGGGGTGGGAATGTCAAGTCTATTATTGCTGTTGATCCCACCTATATTATATGTGGGCTTATCTATTATTTTTGAGGTGGTGCTGTTAGTCTCCGTAATCAGGTTTTTGACAGCTAGACGCTCAGAGCCTTTGAGAATAGGTAACATGCAGATGAAATATTTCAACAGACAAATAAACAAGATACTAGCTTAAAACCCTTTTATCAACTTCATATCCCTTTTATTGAAACATGCAATGCTTCTTACACAAATCACAAAGGTTTAAAATGTCATGTTTCGTGTGTGTGTGTGTGTGTAGATAGATAGATAGAAAGATGGATAGATAGATAGATAGATAGAAAGAAGGGGGGAGGGAGGGAGGGAGAAAGAGAGAGAGAGAGAGAGGGAGGGAGAGGGAGAGGGAGAGGGAGAGGGAGAGGGAGAGGGAGAGGGAGAGGGAGAGAGAGAGAGAGGAGAGAGAGAGAGAGAGAGAGAGAGAGAGAGAGAGAGAGAGAGAGAGAGAGAGAGAGAGACTGTCGTTCTATATGTTCATCTTGTTACTCTGTTTAGCCCTGGATTGCCAATGCTGACGACCAATGATTCTCTGACTTTCAGATAGATTTGCTTGGCAATTTGCAGATACCAGAAATTGAGTCTTGAGCGAGCATCCTGCACAAAAATCATAAAACTCTCTCTCCTTGAGCTATAATCAACTTCCTAATTTATATTGGATCATAAATGATTACTACCTAAATGCACCTGCTTTTGGAAGGTGGTCTTCAAATCTCCCTGTTCACGATCGATCATCATTTATAACTGCAATAAAACAGTGTATGATATAAACTACAAAGACAAATCTCATTCTATCCATGTCTCATTATTCTCAAAAATTCAAGCTACAATTGACAGATCACTTGTGCATTGTCATAAAAATGGAACAAACTAGTACAAGGATTTTACAAAATTTGCAATTACACCCATACATATTTTCCATTTGTGCAGGTCTTTATCTTTAAACCAGACATGGTTGGCTGTTGAGAGAGAGAGAGAGACGTCTTCATATTATGATGTCCCTTATCTATTGCAGTGATGGCTAGCCTTTTTTCCTCGGGTGCTGAAACCGTGTGTGTGCACGAAAGTGCGCAACACGCACATGCCCACAGTCATAATGCAATACAGTGTACACACACTGTACACCCTGTGCATGTGACCCCCCTTGCATGCGCACATGGCCGTCTGCGCCCCCCCTGCCCCGTACATGCATGCCCGAACCCCCTGCACTCCCCCCTGTACATGCACATGCAACACCCCCTCCCCTCCACCCTGATTTGGGCCTAGTAGGCCTCTCTGAAGCTGTTACAGGTCTTATGTCTGCCTTGTATGCAGCTTTATTCCTCTTTAGCATTCATCTACATTGTTTTGTGATGCAGTTCCTGCTTCTCTAGGATTTACCTCTATCTGGTCCTGTGAGGCACTTCCTCTTCCTGTTCCTGAATATATATATTTGTATTCTCGATGGCTTGTAAAGCGTTTTAACAGCATTTTGATTAAACTACTTGAAACAGACGCCTCCTAGAACCAAAAACAGGGTGTGGAGGGGGGCACCGCTTCCCTTCCCGCGACCCGTTTTTGGTCCCAGGAAGTTTCAGGGAGGCCTGCAGGGCCCAAAACAGGGCACAGGGGCACTGCCCCCCTGCATGTATGCACAATCCCCGCACACCCCCATGCATGCACACGCATCTCCGGCATGCAGAGCATAGTCCCAAAAATCAGTTGGCCAGTGGGAGGCGCTCGCACATGCATAGTGGAGCTGAGCTGGGCGACGGCTGGCGTGCCCGCAGAGAGGGCTCCCCGTGCTACCTGTGGCACACATGCCATAGTTTCACCATCACGGATCTATTGAATCAGATCTGCCTTTATAAAGTAAGGTACATGAGCCTATATACTGATTGCTTTATATTAACAATCACACCAACTCAGGTCATTATAATAGGTTAAGAAGGTTTTGTTTTTGATAACCCTTATAACACATTGGAATATAACAGTTTTTCTGTTGTGACCTGACAAATAGTAGCGAGATGCTGGAAAGGAAGAAAAGACTTGAGTATTTCCATATGGTGACCAATATGCTGGAAAAAGTTGACAAAAAGAACAGCAGTATCATGATAATTCAGAAGATAGTTTTTACATTGTTTTTTTTTAAACTTAATTTACTTAGTTTTTACTTAAGCCATATGGTTGAAACATATGGATTAATGATGATCCACTGTTCAGTTCTAGTCCCAAAGGTGCTTTTTCAAGAGGCAACTGGACTTTCTTGCTTTTTCTTTAAAAACATTTGGCTTCTCATACAAGAAGCTTCTTCAGCTCTGACTGGATGGTGGGGAATAGAAGGATTTATATTCTTTGCAGACAGCTGGTCGTTTGCATCCTTTTAGAGAGTCATTGAGGCTAGAGAGTCATTGGAGCTTTGTCTGGGTCACCTGAGGGTGTGGAGCCTTCTTGGAACCGCTGAAATGAACTGTGTTGTGGAGCTGTGCTTTTTGCAGTATGTTTTTCTCCACCTTCTGTTCCTTCACTGTTGAGCACAGGCGCAGGCTGTTGGGGATGAGTCTGTGTTTGTCTGCATCTCAAACTGAAGCACAAATGGTTCCTGTACTCTGTAATATTTTCTGGAAATCCTTTCATACTCCTGCACTATTAAATCCTTCCATTCTCCACCATCCAAGTCTGAGCTTAAAAAGCTTCTTGGATGAGAATTGAAATATCTTCAAAGAAAAAAAACACGAAAGTCCAGTTGCCTCTTGAAAAAGCACCTTTGGGACAACCACAGCCTGGATAAGTGAGAATCCCAATAGATATATTCAGTTCTAGATTTTTGTTCCTTTTTGCCCATCACTAATGTTAAAGCCCATCTGAAAAAGTTTTGCCCATCAATTGACAAGTGTTATGATTACGGCATGGGTACATATATTCACAGATATCAACCATCAATCAGTAACTCTAACCTTAACTCAATGGGATAGAGTTGAGGAAACGAGACAGCCAAAATAAGCAAACCTAATCGATTGGTTTTTGAAATCACTGGAGGGCAGAAAGGGGGGGGGGGAGGAAACAAGAGCCTAGTTCCAATGTCCTATATATTCTAATTACTTTAAGTTCAATGGGAAAATCTACAAGCAAGTACAAGGTACACTGATGGGATCACCCACATCAGGCCTAATAGCAGAAGCAATCATGCAACGACTCAAATCCATAGCTCTACCCACTATCCAATCAAAATTTGGACATGCTACATTGATTGGACTGCCTATTGGTCTCCGGATACGCTTCAAGGTGCTAGTCGTCACTTATAAAGCCCTACATGGTATTGGACCTGGGTACCTGAGAGACCGCCTTCTGCCAATCACCTCCCATAGACCCATTAGATCCCACAGATTAGGCCTTCTCCGAATTCCATCTGCTGGCCAATGCCGGCTGGCGACCACTCAGAGGAGGGCCTTCTCTGTGGCTGCTCCGGCCCTCTGGAACGATCTCCCTGTGGAGATTCGGACCCTCACCACCCTTCAGGCTTTCCGTAAAGCCATTAAGACCTGGCTGTTCCAGCAGGCCTGGGGCTGTTGAGTTCCACCCCTACTCGAATTGGTTGTGCTTGTTGTGACTTTTAAATTGTTTTGTATTGTTGTTCTGTTTTGTTTTACTTTTTTGTATTTGTTCCCTTCCCTCCTGGTTTGTCAGCCGCCCTGAGTCCCTTCGGGAATACCACAAAGACAAACATACAGACCAGATCCTCAGCTCTGCAAGCAACAACCCCACTGCACACAAAAGAATCTTCAGAAGGGCCAGGACACAGTGTAGCACCACAACACTAAGAAAAGTGGAAGAGAAATGGCTGCTTGACATCTTTCTCCATAACCGTTATCCAAAAAACTTCATATTCCAACACACACCTCCCAAAACACAACACACCACACAGCCAACCACCACACAAAAACTAATCACATCATACTGTTTTGACGCAGCCTTCGACGAACCAAGAAACAGACTCCTTGTCCTGAAAAATCCCTCTTTATTTAGCTACTGTGAATTCATGGCATTCACACACAGATAAATCCAGGCAATAATCCTTCCAAGGTTTAATTGCAGTAACAGACCTTATCATTCCTTGGATAATTGCCAGGCTGGAAGCTTACAGTCACAAAGCTGTAAATTAATTCCTGGCAAGAAGTCTCTGAGGCAAGAACCACGACAAGCAAATCTTCCGATCTGTTGTCTCCTGCAACCATCACTCCCCTTTTGCTTCTATTTATTCCCCAGCCAGGGAGGGGCCATTCAGCATCCATGTGCAGCTTTCTTCCGGAGTTGGCTCCTGTTCCTCAGTTGTTCTCCTCTCCTGACAGGTTTGCGCATAAGCACATCTGAAACAGGTCCCAGCTGTTCTTCTTCCCCACTTATCTCTGACTCCAAAGGCAGCTGGGAAATGTTGGATGGCCCTGGCTCTATCTCTGCTTCCAATACAGAGCATCCATCATAGCCTTCCCCAGACTCCAGGACTGGCCCAAGTTCCTCACCATCCTCCTCATTGTCCGAGTCTGCCTCCAGGTCCACTGGCAGCTGACGGGCCCCAACACATACACAAAACAGGACTAGAACGAATCTTCTCTTCTCTTTTCTCCTCTCCCTACAACTGTTTTTATGAGCAAGATAAAAATTCAAATCAATTCCATAAACAGAAGGACTTAATTTGTTGTCCTTACAATAAGTATTGAATGAGATTATTCTAATACAGTAATTATTAAAGATGGATTTGAATGGACTGGAAAAGTAGCAATGCAAATCACTGCTTGTTTTTAGATGTTAATTTATATATTTATTTAAAAATGATTTATGTGCCACTCCACCCAGAAACTCTGAACAATGTATAAACTGCAGTCAATAGTGTTAACTTCCATAATAAGGTTCACCTGTCTTGAAAATCAATTGATCTATATTATTAGTTTTTATAAATATAAAATTATCCTTTAATGATATGCATTTTAGACTTGGCCTTAAAAGAATGCCAAAAGGAGAGTAGGTTTCATACTTAATTCTGCAGTAAAAAAGAGAACACAACAACGTTTAATCAAACTAGATTCAGACTTGAGCGAAAATATTTCCACATCTTTCCTAGATAGCTTCCTTGCATTTTTCATGAACACTTTCCACTTTTAAAAGCACATCCCATTATGTGACAATAAGTCTTCCAAGTGTCTTCTTGTGTTCTTTGATATTTTGTAATCAGAGCTTATGACATGATACATACTGCTAATTATTTAAAAAACCCTGCATGTTTTTTATGATCTATTAGGCTCATAACTTATGGGAAATATTCAACTTCCAGGCAGAATATGTCTTGTGGTTGTCCTATTTTCTGTTTGGGGCACTATATGTGACATGCAAGCGTGGGCTGCTGGGAATTCACAAGGGTTCAGGAGAACCTCTAGTTAAAATTCTGTGCAGTTCGGAGAACCTGTAAATCCAACTCCTGCATGGCTCTGCGCATCCCACCCCACCCCTTCCAGAAGTCCCCACAAGCCCCGTTTTAGATGCAGGTAAGTGCAGGATGTGGAAGCTTGGGGAGAGTGCACAAAGGGCCTACCGGAAGTTTAGGAAAGCCAGAAATGGGTCTGTTTCTGGCCTCCAGAACCTGGGGAGGCCATTTTCACCCTCTTAGAGGATCGGGGAAAGCCTCCAGAACCCGGAAAAGGCAAAAACACCTCCCCCCATGGGGCAGGAGGCTGACTAAGCCACACCCACCATGCCCATACCCACCCAGCAACCAGGCAAAGAACCGTTTGCTAAAATTTTTGAAGCCCACCCCTGGCCTTAGTATTCCTTACAACCAGCACTGGTTAAAAAGGAATCCATTTTAATGGAAAAGGCATATACTGATTGAACTCTAACTTCTTTTTATAAAAGTAAGTCCTACTGAAATATATAGGAAGTGGCTATTTTGGCTTACAAATTGATCCTTGTATGTTAGTGTCCTTCAAAAGCTTTCACCTAGCTCTATTACAGTGTGTTCTCTGCAAAATGTTTTCCTCTGAATCTTTCCCTTTTTTTTTTCAAATGAACAAGAACTACCAGATCCAACTTATTTCTGCAAATAGAACAGCTTAATTTAATGTTTTTAAAATAGGGTTTTAGTGGGATTGTTCATTGAATTCAAAGATCTTTACACCAAAAGCCTAGGCAAGACTCCTTCAGAACTATTTAGATATAATGACAAATCTTTTTTTAAAAAATTTTTTTAAAAAAACTTTTTCTAGACATCTTATCCTTTGAGGAAAAGAAGGCATTTTCCACTAAGGAATTTTAATGGCTGAAATGTGTGTGTTTTACAAGTATCATTTGAATGGCAGTTTTTCGGGGAACACTTAATATTGAGAGTTGTGTTTATGCTAGCTTTAACAAAATAGATGATTGAAAAATGTTACCTGTACAATCTTCTATTCTTTCACATCTCTGGATTTGCCCTGTTTACTAGTGTAATGTTGACCATAAGTGAAAGATTTTAAGGAAATAATTAATTGCACTGATACAAAGTAGCAAGGGGCTTGCTTGCATGAGTTGTTCATTAACTTCATGGGACAATAAGTCAGAAAAATAAACCAAGCAGGAACACATAGATAACCGAACTAGCATTTCTGAGGCTTGTTTTCCCACATTTTTGTTGTTGCTTAATTTGAATTACTTTGAATGGTGAGTAAACTAACATAAATTGAGATTATATACAGATAATTTCCAAAGACATAAAGAAACCCATTTTCAAAAAAAATCTGTGATCTGAAGAAGTTACTTATTTTTTATTTGAACAAGCATTCTCCACAGAAGTCTCTACTGCAGGCCTACCTAAAAGTTTGTTCTATGTATAAATACTTTGCATATTTAATCTTCATTTGCTTTTTCTCTTTTAAAGGTAGGTTATCTGATTTAAATATAAACAAATTATTTGTACACTCTGTATATAAGAAAGATGTTTTTCTCTCTCTTTTCCTTTTCCTTTTCAAACAAATAACATACCAATGCTATACAGAAAAAAATTCTCTTATCAACATAGTTATAATTATATCCTTAATAATACACGGGCAAACAATAGATACAAACTCAAGGTAAATTGTTCCAAACTCGATTGCAGAAAATTCGACTTCAGCAACAGAGTGGTCAACGCCTGGAATGCTCTACCTGACTCCATTGTTACATCCTCAAACCTTCACAGCTTCAACCTTAAACTGTCTACCGTGGACCTCATCCCATTCCTAAGAGGTCCGTAAAGGGGGCGTGCATAAGCGCACCAGCATTCCTACCATCCCTGCCCTACTGTCCCCATTTATTTGCACTCATTTCCTTTGTTCATGTCCATGTTTATACTTATACCTGTTGTTTTGTACGTTTGACAAACCAAATAAATAAATAAAGTAACTTAGATATACCTGCCCTCCTGCACTGCCATCATAAAAGATACCAAAGGTGTGGTGTGTACCTTTGCTGGCTGTGTTGTAGTGGTATCTGTCTGGATTTAATTTCATATTGTTGATCTGATTCCACTATTACTTTGGTTGTAGCTTACAAAACTGAATAGGCATTTTACCATTTTTGTTTTAGGACTGGCCCTCTGCTGTGCTTAAAACAGATTTCGGACATCTCCAAGCTCAGTATTTATTAGATGGAAAATGCGTTATAAAGTTAATAAATAAATGTTTTATGCAATGTCCAATTATAGTTGTTTTTGTCATTAGCCTGTAGATTATAACTATGTGCATCCTCTATGATTGTTGAATAAACATAAGCAAGATTCATAGAAGGTTAGTTTAAAAAATGCATGCTGGAAACTTTTGTGAGCTTTATTTGGAAGACTATCTGAAATAGTTTTATTATATTTCCCACTCTTAATCACATTTTACTGATTCAATATGCATGTTCCAGCCTTGCTAGGGACACAATGTTTCTGCTCACTATGACTTATTGCACTTTGTACATTATAAGATTAGTGAAGAAAATAATGTGCTATTACAAATCATCATTAATGAATTGGCAAAAGGTACTAAATGTCATATATTGGCTAAAGGTACAAAATGTCTGGACAAAAGAAGCTCCATTTTAAAAAAAAGGTTTGAATTCATTAATGAAGATAAGAATCTTGAATGGAAGTTTGAATAACAAAAGTATTCCAGAGTGAAGGAAATGCATTAGGTAGCCCTTTCAGTATTAATGTGCCGGGAAATAATGTAATCTGCATATATGTACAGTTATAAATGTTAATAAAGATTTCTTTACGAGAAGAGGAATCGCAGAAGTTGTGCACTTCTGTTATGAAGGAGCTTGGAATTACTCTTTGCATTAACAATTATATTGGGGGGAGGGACAATGGCAGGTTATTCCATAGTGTTTGTATGCAGAAAAGAAGTTTATTTATTTATTTATAAAATTTATATGCCGCCCAATCCCGAAGGACTCCAGGCGGCTTACAAAGAAGAGTAAGTAAACTTTGTTTAAAAAATGTTATATTAAGTGAACATTAAAAAATCACAGACCAGCAATAACCAACACGGACACAACCTTCACTAAACTGAAGTTTTCATTCTGAATAATTAATGTTCAGTGAAATTGTGCAACCCAGGTTTTGTTGTTCAAGAAATGCTTTCCATATAAGTCTTAATATGGATGCATGATAAAAAGTATAATGAAATGATATAGCATAAAACGAAGGCCAGATATAATAAAGTGAATTTGTTTTGATTTTCCCCTTCAACTACCACTTACATTGTTCCCACTGCAGCACTCAGGCTTGAGATGGCAGTATCTAAAATAAGGATAATGGCATGGAGATTGGTTGTGAAATAGTACATTCTTCTCAAGAGGGTTAGCACCATTCTGATAGATGCCCACTCCTTCACCACAGTTAACGGCATCCTGGCTTGCCATAGATTTGCTACTGTCCTCCAATTTTGATCGGGCTAAACAAGAGTCTCTTCCAAAGACCAAATGATACTGAATACCAACACCATCAACACCATTTTCTGTAACAGCAGAACCATGATAAACAAACATATTTGGTAATTTGCAAGCTACATTTGCACACTCAGCTTCCCATTATTTAGGGCCAGGGACAACATTTTAGTCTTGGCATTATTCCAGTGCAGACTCACCAATATTCCGCTAAAGAACGTATCTGGTTATATTCTTGACTCTGGAGAAATAGAAAGAGCACAACATGTATAAATTCCCTGAAATTTCCACAAAGATCTTTCAGAAAGGAAGGAAGGAAGGAAGGAAGGAAGGAAGGAAGGAAGGAAGGAAGGAAGGAAGGAAGGAAGGAAGCAAGGAAGGAAGGAAGGAAGGAAGGGATAGATGCAGGGAGAAGATTTTTGTTTCCTCTTTCCAAATTGGCAACTCTAATATCAGATTGTAATTTCACAGAGTAAAGATTAATACATTCATTTATTTAACATACATTTAGCAGTTTTTACCATTTAGTAATACATGTTGTGTTCTTGTTAACTCATTCATGCTCATGTTAACTTTCTAAAACAAGTCGCTCTTCTTCCATTTTTCAGTTGAACAATGATGAATTATCAAAAGAATAAGGTTTTGTTTTTTCAGTATCAATTTTATTCTGATTCTGCCTCCAAACTTACCATTCTCATTACTAATCATAGGCATGAGTGAACAGCAAATATAGTTAAGGAGAGATAATATAACCACAAAAAAGGCACTGAATAACAGCAAATAGTAATTCCTTTCTTGGCATTTTCCCATCCAAAATTGCCTGGTTCTTTCTCTGGACTCACTCATTCAACTTGAGGCAGTACCTCTGATCAAATTTAGATCTATTCCCCCCCGCCCTGAAACATCACTGCTTCCTGACTTCATGTCTAGTTTATTCTTTAGTTTTACAGAAATGTAAATACTTTTTGACAGAAGCAAGCTAAAATTTGAATTCAGAATAAGAACGTAATAATGGTGTGAGGATGTAAGACTGAATATTTCATGGACAATAAAAGGAGCTGAACATTCTTAACAGAATGGAACTACATTTGTATTTAAACCTGCTCAGCTTT
Organism: Thamnophis sirtalis; assembly: GCF_051295495.1. Classification (NCBI taxonomy): domain Eukaryota; kingdom Metazoa; phylum Chordata; class Lepidosauria; order Squamata; family Natricidae; genus Thamnophis; species Thamnophis sirtalis. Next base: position 24,036,609 of record NW_028261392.1, on the reverse strand, counting down.
TCTCCAATAGCATTCAGGATCAGAAAGAGCGATTAAAAACAGCTTTAATCTTTCTTGGATTACAAATAGCCAGGTATTTCAGGAATGCTATCCATTCAATTGTGTCCTATTTTCGGCAATGAACCAACTCCCTATACATTTTCCAATCTTGTACTGTGGCTGAACTGGGACTATTATTTTATAGCACCATCTTGAAGAATCTACCTGTAGGAGGTAAAAATGGATTTTCATGCTCTCTGCATCTTACACCACGCATAAACTATTCAGCCATTTCAACAGTTACTCTACATCTAGTTAAACTACAGAATGAGGAGAGACATAATTGTAATCACTGTTTGCTCACGCTTGCTATAATTAATGTGATCACGAACATTTCTAACTGGAAGATCTGATTTTTTTACCAGCCTATTGCTTTCCATGTGCTCAGAGAACATTGATTTTTAGATTAGTGCCCTAATAACTCTCCTACAGCAATTTAAGCCAGTTTCTTCCACGTCCTATTTCTCTTCCCACTGTGTTTAATTTAGAGATTTTAAAAGTCTAGCTTACAAGGAGAAATGTCAAGGATGTGACTGAGTTTTTAAAAAAAAAATCTTGCTGAAGTTGATTTTTTTTCCCTTTACTTACTGAAAAGTAAGAAGTTATGCATGCTGACTTGCAGACTTCCTCAGTTTGGGTATTATAGTTTTTATATTGTTAGGAGACAATCTTTATTTCACAAGAATAAATTATATGAGTTAATGATTGAAAAGATAAATGTTTTCACCATTCCGTTAATTTGTGGAATTCAGAAAGGGGTAAGGTGAGTGATACACATTTTTTTGCATCCTGGGATAAGTTTCTAGAATGGCCTTATAAAAATGAGGCTTTTCTACTGTGTTCCTCCCAAAATAAGACAGGGTCTTATTTTCTTTTGACTTCCAAAATAAGTGCTTGGCCTTATTTTAGGGGTGCAGGAAGCGGTTAACATGGTCACCTCATGGCTGCTGCTGCGCTGCAATATTTTCAGGGAGGGCTTATTTTCAGGGGAGGGCTTATTTTAGTCAATGCACTCAAAAGCTTGATTGGGCTTATTATCCGGGAGGTCAGTTTCAGGGAAACAGGGTATGAACTCCTTTCTCTCACTGGAGGTTGAACCAGAGGACCTTTAAATTCCCTTCCAAGTCTATTATTCTGAAAGTTTTACTTTTCATTCAACAGTGGCTACTCCTGAGATATCACAAAATAGGGTTCTAAAATTAAATATATAATATATTTACTCAGAACATGGATTTATTCAATAATTTGTATGTTATCCATTCACATAAACTTTTCAAAGGTAAAAGAGACAGAATTTTATCACCTAATATTTTCAACCTGATAATATTGCATAATCGTTGACATTTTGGGTCATCCTATCAGAGACATTTCCACACCAGAGTCCTCAATGCCTTCAACAATGACAGAACTTCTAATGTATTGTCTTCATTGGAAAAGTTGAGAGAAGTATCTGCCTTGAAAAACAGCCCATGTTGAACAATAGAGCACTCTCAAACACCAGGACAGGAAATGTTTTTATGACATTTTGTATTATGTCATAAACTGCTTTATGCTAAATTTTATCTTAAAAAATGTTTACAAAAGAAGGTCTAGTATAACTGTCCCTCTAGTTGCCACCTCTATCTTTTGGGTGACAAACTTGTCAGCTAAGTTGATCAGAATCTGTTTGGTCTCCATATTTGTTGCAGAGTTTGTCTCCCAGTTGATATCAGGGTAGTTACAGTCCCCCATTACTACTGTGCTGTGTTTCCTACATACATTGGATATCTGATTAACAAAAAGTCCATCTATTTCTTCTGCTTGGTTGGTTGGCCTGTAGTACACACCTAGGACAATGCCCTTTCTTTTTTCCCCCCCTTTTATGTCGATCCATATGCATTCTTGTAAGCTTTCATCCTTTGTCGTGTGTAACTCTGTAGGAAAAAAAAGTGATCTCTAACATATAATGCAACTCCACCTCCTCTTTTGTTAAATCTGTTTCTTTTGATTAGTTTGTATCTTTCTATCAGTACATAGAAGATTGAGGGCAAAAGAAGAAAGGGACAACAGAGAATGAGGTGAAAGGATGGAGTCACTGAAGCAGCAGGTGTGAGCTTAAATGAGCTCTGGGGGATGGTAGAGGACAGGAAGGCCTGGAGGAATGTTATCCATAGGGTCGCAATAGGCCGGGCATGACTTTGTAACTAACAACAAATTAGTACATACTGGTCATGAGTTTCATCCTACCAAGTTTCTGTAATGGCAACTATATCATATTTGCCCTCATGTGCTAGTATTTTTGTACTTCTGTATTTGTGTACTAGTATATGTGTTTGAATGTTCATTAATTGTGCTGACATAACCTAGCTGCATGTACAAACAATACAAGAATAGATTTTGGCAGAAACCACTATGGTAAACAGAGCTGTTGCATGAGTGGCAGATTGTATAGAAGCTCAGTCTGTTCACAGGCAGTTCACATTAAGGACTCCCATCAGCCCCTTCTGTTCTTGTATTTGACAAACTATATGTGAAAACATTGCATACTCAGTAAGAACTTGTCCACCGCTATAACCATTTACCCAGCAGATGGGAAACAGACCTAATCCAAAATAAAGTATTCTGAGTATTCAATATTTTTATAGTTACAATAGTGCATTCTCTGTGACAAATTGTACTAATTTATATTTATATAGCTGTATACTATTAAACTCTCGTTATTATCACCTTTTGAAGTTGCAGGAACTTTAGGGGAGAGTGATCATGTTATATTATAATTCAATATAAAGCAGACAAAAGTAACATAATATAACCAACCCAATGTTTTAGACTTTAAAAGAGCTGATTTTAACAAATTTGGAGACACCTTGGGAAGTATCCCATGGATGAAAATCTTTAAGTGCAAATCAACTCAAGAAGCCTGGAAACTCTGAAATATATGATTAAAAAGCCCAGTCCAATTCAATACCACTAAAATAGAAAAACAAGAAAATCAAGAAAAAGCCAGCATGGTTGCACAAAGAATTCTTAGGCCAACTGAGGAAAAGAAAAGGACAAGTACAAAAAAAAATGGAAATGGAAATAACTAAGGCAGAATGCCAACAAATAGCCCGAACCTGCAAAGATAAAGTTAAGAAAGCTAAGGCTTTGAACGAAGTAAGATTTGCAACAAATCTTTAAAACAATTTAAAAAACTTTCTTTCAACACAAAGAACAAGAGAAAAGTCAAAGGAACAATCAGCCAACTAATGGGAGAAGATAGCAACAAAGTGATAGGCAGTAAAGAGAAAGCAGAACTGCTTAATTCATACTTGGCATCTGTCTGCATGCAAAAAGAAAACACTACTCAACTTACCAAAAACAGAACCATAAATGACAGGTTAGGAATGAAAATCAAAATATGCAAAAATAAAGTAAGAGAACACCTGTCAGTTCTAGATGGATTCAAATCACCAGATCCTCACAGACTACATCCCAGACTTTTGAAAGAACTGGCAGATGTGATTTCAGAACCATTGAAACTTATCTTTCAAAGTTCTTGGATTATCGGGGAACTACCTGAGGACTGGGAAAGAGGTCATGTGATCCTCATCTTCAAAAAAAAGGGGGGGGGACAGATCCAGGATATATTACAACCAATCAGCCTGACATCAATACCTGGGAAGATTTTTGCAAAAGATAACTAAGCAGCAAATCTGCGAACACGTAGAAGCAAACAAGGTTATACTGTAAACAGATTGTGTCAAACAAATCTGATTTCATTCTTTGACAAAGTGACCAAGTTAGTAGATCAGTGAAATGCTGTGGGCGTAGTATACTTAGATTTCAGTAACTTGGTAAAGTAGACCATAACCCCTTCTTGCCAAGCTAGTAATTACTGGTATGTGGGATAGACAGCACCACCACCAGATGATTTGTAATTGGCTGACAAATCATACCCAATGTTCCTCAATGGAACTGCATCTACATGAAGGGAAATAACCAAAGGTATACCCCAAAGTTCTGTTTAGGCCCAGTATTCTTCAATATCTTCAGAAATAATCTAGATGAGGAAATTGAAGGAGAATTCATCAAATTAGCAGACAACAGTAAACTGGCAGGAATAGCCAACACACCAGAAGACAAGATCCAAAAAGATCTTGTCACACTTGAACATTGGGCCCTATTTAACATAATGAAATTCAATGTGGAAAAAAGTAAGGTTTTACACAGGCAAGAGAAACCAACTGTATAGGAATAGACTAAGTGAAACATGTCTTAATGCCAGTAACTGTGTAAGAGAGAGTCCTAGTACTAGCACTGAAAGCGGCGGTGGTGAGACCCCTCCTGAAGAAACCATCTTTGGATCCAGCTGTTCTTAACAGCTATCGCCCGGTCTCCAACCTCCCCTTTCTGGGGAAGGTTGTTGAGAAGGTGGTGGCCTTCCAGCTCCAAAGGTCCTTGGAGGAAGCAAACTATCTAGACCCCTTCCAGTCAGGCTTCAGACCCGGTTACAGCACAGAAACCGCTTTGGTCGCATTGATGGATGATCTCTGGAGGGCCAGAGATGAAGGACACTCCTCCATCCTGGTTCTCCTTGACCTCTCAGCGGCTTTCGATACCATCGACCATGGTATCCTTCTGCGACGACTGCGGGAGGTGGGAGTGGGAGGCACCGTGTTACGGTGGTTCTCCTCCTACCTCTCGGACAGGTCGCAGTCGGTGTTAGTGAGAGGGCAGAGATCGTCCCCAAGGCCCCTAAATTATGGGGTGCCGCAGGGTTCGGTCTTATCCCCCCTACTATTTAACATCTACATGAAACCGCTGGGAGAGATCATCCGCAGGCACGGGATTAGATACCATCAATATGCGGACGATACTCAATTGTATCTGTCCGCCCCGTGCCAAATCAATGAAGCGGTTGACGTGATGGGCCGGGGTCTTGAGGCCGTCATGGACTGGATGAGGATTAACAAGCTTGTGCTCAACCCAGAAAAGACCGAGTGGCTGTTGTGTTTTCCTCCCAAAGATTTGGCCAATATTCCAACACTCAGGCTGGGGGGTCAAATTTTACACCCCTCAGAGAGGGTCCGCAACTTGGGAGTCCTCCTGGATCCACAGCTGTCATTCGACCACCATTTAACGGCTGTGACCAGGGGGGCATTCGCCCAGGTACGCCTGGTGCGCCAGTTGCGACCCTACCTGAATCGGGAGGCCCTCACAACAGTCACTCGGGCCCTTGTGACCTCTAGGCTGGAATACTGCAATGTGCTCTACATGGGGCTGCCCTTGAGGAGCATCCGGCGACTTCAGTTAGTGCAGAACGCAGCCGCGCGAGTGATTGCGGGTGCACCCCGATTCACCCGCATAACACCTATCCTCCGCGAGCTGCGCTGGCTACCTGTCGATCTCCGGATGCGCTTCAAGGTGCTATTAATCACCCATAAAGCCCTACATGGCAGTGGATCTGGATACTTGAAAGACCGCCTTCTGCCGATTACCTCCCTACGACCTATAAGATCTCATAGACTAGGCCTCCTCCGCATTCCATCGGCCAGCCAATGTCGGCTGGCAACTACAAGGAGGAGGGCCTTCTCAGCAGTAGCCCCGACCCTTTGGAACGAGCTCCCCGTGGAGATTCGTACCCTCTCCACCGTCCAAGCCTTCCGCATAGCCTTGAAGAACTGGCTCGCCCGTCAGGCCTGGGGATAAGGATCGCTACCCCGCCCGAATGATGTATGCATGTTGTTTACTATTTTATTATATGTTGTTGTCTCAATGTTGTATTCCCCCCTCCCTGGTTTTCTGTGAGCCGCCCTGAGTCCCCTCAGGGAAAAGGGCGGCCTACAAATGCAAATAAAACCTCTAAAAAAAAAAAAAAAAAAAAAAACCTCTAGTAGATAATCACTTAAATATGAGCCAACAGTGTGTGGCAGCAGCAAAAAAACTAATGCAACCCCGGCAGAATTAATAGAGGAATAGAATCAAGATCATGTGATGTTCTAGTACCACTTTACAAAGCCTTAGTAAGACTACATTTGGAATACTGCATCCAGTTTTGGTTACAATATAAAAAAAAATTGAGATGCTGAAAAGAATTCAGAGAAGAGCAACAAAAATGATAGTGAAGAAGATCTTAAAGTCCAAACTCAAGTGGAGGAAATACTATCACGACAATAGTACAGCTGGGTAATTTCAGTCATTTATACACAGCTGGAAGAGTGGACTGAACTCAAACAGAATTAAAAGCAATGGATAGGAAGACCAGAAAAATAATGACAATGAATCATGCCCTTCATTCATGCATTGACATTGACATATTAATTGTTATAATAAACAGAGGATACCTGTAGATACTTCCAAATATTTGTTCAAATAATGTCCATTTTGTATGTACTATATGTCAGTAGAAAATAAACAAAGCCTACAATTGTTGCTTGTATAAAGGCTGTATTATTTGGAACTTAACAGACTCATAACAACATAGGGCTTCAATCTAGCATTAAACCTGATTGTAGTATAGACTTTAGGGTATTGCCTAAGAGAAGGATCAAAGCTTCGAGAAAACGATTCACCTTTAGATGATGACAAGAAATTGCAACAACAGTACTATTTCACCCATACTACACATACTATGAAAACCCATTATTGTACTGTTAAAGAGTTGTACCAATAAAAGAGAATATTTGTAGTTCAATTTGTAGTTGAAATGAGGAGCCTTGGTGTTCTCTGACCTTGCTTGTTTTCTTGCAGACATTTCATTACTCAAAACTAGGTAACATCATCAGTGCTAGTGTTAGATTGTATAATTATTATAGTTATATGTGAGCTAATAATAATATATTTTTTATGTTTAAAATGTGGGATCCAATAAATTCCACATACTGTTAATAGTAGGCAAGAGAGATGTATTTTGGACATTTATGAAGGAAGAGGCCTTAAAACATGAATTGAGAAAACGAAGGTGTTTGAATTTAATATAAATTAAATACAATGCATCTCATTGTTCTGTCCCAAGCCTCTACAATATATACGGCTGCAAACTTGGCTGTCTGCCACAACTAAGGAGGGAGATAAGCAACCCCTTGGCTGGGAGCCCAGAAAGCTATCTCTATGAAACAAGGCTTGAACTCATGAAATTCTCCCAATTTTTCTCTACATCTGGATCAGTAAATTGTTGTTTCCTGCAAAATTCCCCTCCCGTCACCCCACCTATAAGCTGTCTGGGAGGGGCCAATAAGTAGCCACCTGTTCCTATTTCCTTCTGTAACCCTTTTTCCAAAGCTGCTCCTTCCTCCTCGCAGCCCTAAGCATACATACACCAGAAACAGCCTCCTTCTGTTCGTCCTCACTGCTCCTTGATTCAGACGTCACCTGGTAGCCAACAGGCCTCTCTAGACCCTGCTCTGACTCCGAACACCCCCCAGAGTCTTCCTCACCCTCCAGGGCAGTCCCATAGTGTTCATTGCTGTCAGATTCCATCAACAGCTCAGCCGGCCACTGTTGGGCCACAACACTCATGTCATGTATTTAGTGTTTTGTCTGTTCTGCCAGATAAAAATTGAACATTTAGGTATCATTTGTGACTCATATCTGAGATGCCATTCATAGCATGAGACCATTTCTCATAAATTATATGCTCCTTGTGCTGTTGTTGTTTTATGCTAGACTGTAGTACTAGTAAGCCCATTTGCTGACTGACACTGATAAATTGTCACTGGTGTAAAAGTAATGTCCATATGTTAAAATTGGAAACATGATTACTAACGTCTGCCAAGCATGTCATATGTATTAAGATTCATTTGATTCAAGGATCCCACTGTTGTGGCCCACCAGCAGAACTGACAGCAGATTCAGACAGTGAGGAGATTGGGGAGGAACATGGACCAGTCCTGGAGTCTGGAGAAGGCTCTGACGAGTGCTCTGTGTTGGAGGCAGAGATGGGGCCAGGGCCATCTGACAGTTATCAGCTGCCTTTGGAGTCAGACATCAGTGAGGCAGAAGAACAGCTGGAGCCTGTTCCCAGGGTGCGCATGCATAGAGTTGCCAGAAGACGGGAACAGCTAAGGGACAAGGGTTGACGGGAATAAAGCCACAGGTGGACAGTGAATGGCCCCTCCCATAGGGATAAAAGAGGAGGGAAAGGGCAGTGCTGTTCGCAGGAGACAATTAATTCATTCCTTTATTCTTGCTAAGTATTGCGGCGTCTGTAAGATATCAGCCTGGCCACTCTCCAAGGCTGATAAAGGTCGGCAATTGTGAACTATGTTGAAAGACTGTGAGCCAGAACTTTGCTGGAGAGGAATTCACTGTAAATTAAATAAAAGGGATTTATCGTGACAAGGACTCAACTTCGTGCTGCTGTGGAAGCCTAAGTCAGAACACCCAGGTGATACCAATCTTCTTTTAACTGATGGTTTGTTCCAATTATTTGGAATAAATAATGGATATTTATTTGGCATTCTGTACAATGTGAGAGTGCTAGTAGGAACGAGTGTCTTTTGTTTGGCAGTTCAATCAGAGCATTATGTCTTATTTAATAAACCCACATCCAGTTATTTAATGCCATAAATATCTTTGGAGAATGTGATAGCGTAAAACATGGTAGCTTCCCATGTTTCTCCCTTTCAATTGAAAATATGTTATTTTCAACCAAGTGAAAAAGCAAAATGAAATTCTGCACTTATACATAAGACACACAGACCATAGAATTCAAAATGTGGGATTCTTCAGACCTTTTTTTAAAAAAAAAATATTGTTCATTGTGATTGAAGTGGTTCGTAAATTGTGTTGCCTTTTCCAGAGAAAGGCTAAATATAAAGCTGCATGAAAAAAAAAGTTTTCTTCAACATATCCTTGCCTTTAATAACTTGCCATCTCTTGTTGCCTTTAGTCAACTGTAAGAAAGCACACTCTCCTTTCACCCAAAAGCTCTGAAATACAACATGAGTAATACTAGCTATTATGCTGATTTTGAGCTGTCATTTAGGCTTCAAGGCTTTCTTGCTACCAATTCTTCTTGCTTTCCTCATAATTGAAAATGACTCCTACCTACACTAATGCTTAGGGGCCTATATATAAAAGCCACATTCTGGGAACAGACAGAAGGAGACAGAGAAAGGAGATGCTAAGAATAAAAAGGGCGAGAGGGTTTAAATATGATATTATTTTTCTCACCTGATTTTTAGCAGTGAGTTAGCAATATTTTATTTATTTTATTTATTTAGTTTGTCAAACATGTACAAGATAACAGGTATAAGTATAAACATGGACATGAACAAAGGAAATGAGTACAAATAGATGGGGACAGTAGGACAGGGATGGTAGGCATGCTGGTGCGCTTATGTATAGCCCCTTTATGGACCTCTTAGGAATGGGGTGAGGTCCACAGTAGACAGTTTAAGGTTGAAGCTGTGAGGGTTTGAGGATGTAACAACAGAGTTAATAGCAATAGCAATAGCAATAGCAGTAGACTTATATACCGCTTCATAGGCCTTTCAGGCCTCTCTAAGCGGTTTACAGAGAGTCAGCATATTGCCCCCAACAATCTGGGTCCTCATTTTACCCACCTCGGAAGGATGGAAGGCTGAGTCAACCCTGAGCCGGTGAGATTTGAACCGCTGACCTGCTGATCTAGCAGTAGCCTGCAGTGCTGCATTTAACCACTGCGCCACCTTGGCGTTGACCACTGCAATCGAGTTTGGAGCAGTTTTCCTTGAGTTTGTATCTATTGTTAGCCTGTGTATTATTGAGGTTGAAGTTGAGGCACTTCTAATGGTCACTCACATCCTTGTCACCTCGAGGCTGGATTACTGTAACGCGCTCTACATGGGGCTACCCTTGAAAAGCATTCGGAGACTGCAGTTAGTTCAGAATGCGGCCGCGTGAGCGATATTGGGTGTGCCGAGGTACACTCATGTTACACCTGTCCTCCATGAGCTGCACTGGCTACCAATTGGTCTCCGGACTCAATTCAAGGTGTTGGTTATCACCTTTAAAGCCCTACATGGCTTAGGGCCAGGGCATGACCCGTCAAAAGCATGGAGGACAAAATCGCGCTCGACGAAAGCGCGCATGTGACGTCATCACAGCGCGACGAAAAAAATTAAAAATTGAAATAAAATTAAAGCAAGCCGATTCACATAAAGGTAAGGGTTAGGTTAAGGGTTAGGGTTAGGCTTAGGTTAAGGGTTAGGGTCAGGTTTAGAGCGTTAGCGTTAGGTTTAGTGTTAGGTTAAGGGTTAGCGTTAGGTTTTTCGTTATGTTAACGGTTAGGTTTAGGGTTAGATTTAGGGTTAGGTTAAGGGTTAGGTTTAGGGTTAGGTTTGGGGGGGTTAGGGGAAGGTTTTAGCTTTATTTTTACATTTTTCGATCACAGCGCGATGTTTTCGTCGCGCTGTGATGACGTCAAATGCGTGCTTTCGTCGAGCGCGATTTTGTCCTCTGCGATTTTGTGGTGGAACCAGGCCAGGGTACCTTCAAGACCGCCTGCTGCCACATACCTCCCAGCGGCCAGTAAGATCCCACAGATTGGGCCTCCTTCAGATGCCATCAGCCAAACAGTGTCGGCTGGTGGGCCCCTGGAGGAGAGCCTTCTCTGTGGCTGCTCCGACTCTCTGGAACCAGCTATCCCCAGAGATCCGGACCATACCCACTCTCACGGCCTTCAGGAAAGCTGTAAAAACTTGGTTGTTCTGGCAGGCCTGGGGCTGTTGACCTCACTGTTGAGATCCAGCCCCGATTAGAATGAATGTATGAGGGTGTTTGCTGTTTTTAAACTGTTTTCTTTTATTGTTATGTGTTTTTTATATTTTTTGTAAGCCGCCCAGAGTCCTTCAGGATTGGGTGGCATATAAATATATTTAATAAATAAAAATAAATAAATAAGTAATCGTTGACAGGTAGGATATTGTGGCAGACAATTCTATGTACTATGCTTAGGTAAGACCGTAGGCGGCATAGTTCCAGATTGTCCAAGCCCAAAATTTCACGTCTGGTGGCATATGTAGCCATAGCTGTTCCTAATATGTAGCTACAGCTGTTCCTAATCTGTGACCAAGAGTAATAAAAAATAAATTATGTAGGTTGCTCTGAATAGAATCAATTTTAATGTTTGGAATATAAATTGTAGCTCAGATTTTTTTGAAGACAACTATTGAACTATGCGATCAAGGACTATTTGTTCCAATGTATATGAATTCTGAATTCTGAACCTGTGCACTGCATTCTTGCAAGTGTCTAACCAGCTGGTAGATTGAGAAACCTAAATTGCATCTAGAAAAAAAAATGCCACGTACTAAGCAACAGGGTGAATGAGAGTATCCATGCAATTATTCATACTACAATTAAAACCTGGTGATACTAACTCAATAAAGAGGAGATTTATCTCCCTTTTTGTATAAATGTTGTTAAAAGTTTTGCAGGTGATAAAGACAAACACAAACCAATACAGACTAAAGAAATCAGAAAACGAGAAAAGAAAAAAGTGCAGAAAGAAAAAATAAAAAGAGATAGAAAAAGCTTCCAATTTCCTTTGCAGCAAATATAAGTATTATTACAAAGCTATATGATTACAAAAAAAGCTCACTTTCGTGTATTATCTAATTTTTTCTAATCATGAGAAACACAGACCATAAGTGCATTTTTTTTCTGTTTCATGCAAAATGCCTACAAGGGATTTCCAGTCAATAAAGAAGAGATTTCAAGTAAAACTATTGATCATCTTAACTAACTGGCAGACATTTCTGGTTATAATTATTTTCCAGCTAAGTGCCACTGTTTTTCTTCATATGCAAATCTATTCAATATGCCTAAAAGCTCTTCTAGGAAAGCCAGTAACATCTCACAACTTTCCAAATTATATTGCTTCCCTCAGTCTATTCTGCATAGTAAAAGTAGTCCTCGATTTACAACCGTTCATTTAACGACTGTTCGAAGTTACAGCACTGAAAAAAGTGGCTGATGATCAGTTTCTGCACTTACAATCATTCCAGCATCCCCATGGCCATGTGATCAATATTCAGATGCTTGGCAATTGGCTCATATTTAGGACTGTTGCAGTGTCCTAGGGTCATGTGATCATTTCTAAGATCTTCAGACAAGAAAGTCAATAGCAATAGCACTCAGACTTACATACTTCCCCATAGTGCTTTACAGCAATATGTGCACAGTTTAGAAATGTCAGTATATGCCCCAACAATCTGGGTCTTCAGATTGAAAGGATGGAAGGCTGAGTCAACCTTTATCCCTGTCAGAATCGAACTCCAGTTTGTGGGCAGAGTTTGCCTGCAATACTGCACTTTAACAACTGCAGTACCAGGGCTTCTAAAATCAATGGGAAAGCCAAATTAATTTAACAACCATTAAATTAACTTGAAACTGCAGGGATTCACTTAACAACTGGGGCAAGAAAGGTTGTAAAATGGAATAAAATTCACTTAACGACTGCCTTGTCTAGCAATGGAAATTGTGGTCATGCGTCAAGAAGTTGTATCACCAACTTCTCATTTTGTACATCCACCCAGCTCTCTATTTTGCTGGATCTATAGCATTTGACTAAATATTTGACTATGTACCATCTGCTGATTTTCATGTTCAATCAACCTGATGGAATATCTGATAATGTAAAAATCCATGAGTGCGTCTCACAAAATATTTTTCTTTCAGCTAAACTGAAAACAGTCTTAGATAACTCTATCAGTAGTAATAGAGCCGAAGCCAAGACCCCCCAAAATGGATTACAAAAAGAAAAAAAAATTACAGCATACAGTTAAAACTTAAGTGTTTCATTGGGGATTTGATACCTCAATGGCATAACTAAAAGGAATATCATCCTGTGTGCAGAGGTTTTGACCAGAGTTTTTGGTGCCTAATGGAATATTTTTATTCTACATTATGTCTTTTAAAATGCAGAACATTATGATGATTCCACAGTAATAGTACAAACCTATGCCTTCAGAAATAACTCTCACTGTGTCCAATATGTCTTACTTACCAGGAATATGGATTAAGTTATAATGCATAGGATAAGAAAGTATATCCCCAAGAATGACCATAAAGATCTGATTTGATTAATCTCATATATTTCTTTTTGTTTTCATATAATCATTACTTTTCAACTGAGTATTTCAATTACTTCCAGCACATAAAATGTATGCTTATTTATATTTAAGTGAAATACTGAATGCTGATATAATATAATCTTATAGATGAATTATAAATGAAAGTAGATAATTTGATGTTTATCTAAACAGAGTAACATTCAAAAGTTATTGTAGGGTTGCAATCTGAAAACACTTTGTTCCCAGAACTGTCTCCATCTGTCTGCTGTGCTAAATAGCCAGCTTCTGGTGCAGCCCATCAAGAGGGATGAGACTGTTTCCTCATGAGTAATCGGGATGACCTTCGCTGTCCTGCCTTTTCTCTACCCTACATGGTCTCAGATCAGTGCAGAAGGCAGTTCCTCATCATCATCACTAACCTGTTGCAGCTGCGTGATTTCCCCTTCTGAAGACTCAGGGTTGTCCAGCTGCAGCTGTGCTTCAGTCAAATCCCTCTCAGACAGCTGTGCAGAGCCATTGACCAACTCTGTTCCTGACATCCCCGGGACTGATTCATCCTCCTACCTCTGGAGAGGTAGCTGGGGGTGCGCCTGGGGGAAATCATCACACTAACACCCCCCCCCCCCAGTGTGGCCCATTCTCCCAGAACCCATGGGTCAGGTTTCTGTGGGTACCAGTGGTGGAACCAACAGACAAGCCATGGGGCATGCACAGAACCGGCATCGTCCCATGACAATTATTAAGCAAGCAATTAGTTTAGAAAATTTATAAAAAGGTATTATACATGTAAATCATTTAAGTCATCCAAAAAAGTCTGTTCAAATTCTTTTCTTGTTGTCTAATTCAGACAGATATAGGTTTTTAAATAAGCTATTATGTAGAAGTGGTTAGGTATTATGCTATGTATATGCTATTCTAAATTACTTTTGTAACCTTTGGATATATATTTTAACATCTTCTAACCAGTAACAGATCTGAGTTTTAGTGAACAAGATGAAGAGCATGCTTTCCCACAGAGAATGGCATAAAACTAAATATTATAAATTCCCAGGAGACATATGTCTAGGGAAATTTGAGTGAACATTTTCAAACTCTGAATGTGGCGAGTAATTTAAATTAATGGCTTGCCTAAAATCGAATAACATTAGATTATTGAATACACAGCAATCATTTAAAACTGGAATGCAAAACATCCTAAAATCAAGGCCATAGCCCATGAGTGACAACAGCGTGAATGATAAATCAAGAATGTCCATCACATCTTATCCAATTTTCTTTGAAGGGCATATCAAACTTTCTGGTTATACAACAAGGCAACAGATGCTTTACTTATACAGCCATGAAAAAGACACCTTGAACATTTTTAGCATTATGAGGTATGTTCATTGCATTCCTTTGCTATATAAATTATAATTTAGGCAGGTATGAAATACTGAGTTCCTATTGCTAAGTGGGAAATGTAACCAGGTCAAGGGCAAAGAGGATTTGGGAAGGCTGCTAATAACATTTTTTCAGCATCTTTTTCAACATGGCTTCACAGACATGTATTATTCTAATGAATAAAATTAGTTGACATTGTTATTTTCATTGTATGATTATATGAACTCACAGATATTGTAACATCATATGTCAGCTTCTGTGAAGACCTATGTGTACCGACCAGGAACTTGTGAATATACAGCAACAATAAACCTTGGTTCACAGCTAAACTTAAGCAGCTACGTCGTTCCAAAGAGGAAGAACTACAGAAAAGGTGATAGAATGCTGTACATTCAGGCCAGAAACGTATTAACAAGGGAGATCAAAGAGGCAAAAAGAAGCTACTCTGAAAAGCTAAGGAATCAGTTCTCAACAAATGAACTGGCAAACATGTGAAAAACTCTTTAAAATATCAACCCTCCATCCCAGGCTGAAGGAAATCAACAACTGGAAGATGACCTGAACATGTTTTACTGCAGGTTTGAAAGGAAACTACAGCCATCTATCTCCACAACCCCCATCCCAGACATACCAACAACAGCCAAACCTCCTAAAACCCATCCCATTGGGTTCACAACACCTGGTGATCACAGAAAAGCAAGTGCAAGATCTATTTCATAGACAAAAGCCAGGAAAAGGACCAGGCCCAGACAAGGTAACTCCTTCTTGCCTAAAAGTCTGTGCTGACCAATTGGCCCACATCTTCACCCGAATCTTCAACGAATCACTAGAGATGTGCCATGTTCCTTCTTGCTTCAAACGCTCCACTGTCATCCCAGTGCTAAAGAAGCCCTCCATCAAGGAACTGAATGACTACAGACCAGTTGCTCTAACATCTGTAATTATGAAAACCTTTGAAAGGCTAGTGATGTCCCACTTGAAAACCATCACAGATCCGCTGTTAGACCCCCTACAATTTGCACAACTAGCAAATAGATAGACAGATGATGCTGTTAAAATGGTTCTGCACTATATCCTACAACGTCTTGAATCTCCAAAGACCTACACAAGGATCTTCTTTGTAGACTTTAGTTCAGCATTCAATACCAT
The DNA here is from genome assembly GCF_051295495.1 of Thamnophis sirtalis. Classification (NCBI taxonomy): domain Eukaryota; kingdom Metazoa; phylum Chordata; class Lepidosauria; order Squamata; family Natricidae; genus Thamnophis; species Thamnophis sirtalis. The sequence continues at coordinate 24,021,022 of NW_028261392.1, read as the reverse complement.
AATACCAGACATTCTTCTAACTAAACTAAATCAGCTAGCTGTAGCAGAACACACTCGTAAGTGGATCACAAGCTTCCTAACAGACAGGAAGCAGAAGGTGAAGCTAGGCAAAAATCACATCAGATGCATGTACAATTAGCACAGGAGCAGTGTGCTCGCTCCACTTCTCTTCTTTCTATATACCAATAACTGCATCTCAAACGACAACACAGTATCAACAATGGAGACCTTCAAATTTCTAGGTTCTATCATATCTCAAGACCTAAAATGGACACCTAACATCAAAAACGTCATCAAAATAGCACAATAAAGAATGTTCTTTCTGCACCAACTCAAGAAGCTCAAACTGCCCAAGGAGCTGTTGATACAATTCTACAGAGGAATTATTGAGTCTGCCATCTGCACCTCTATAACTGTCTGGTTTGGTTCTGCAACCCAACAAGACAGACACAGACTTCAGAAGATAATTACGACTGCAGAAAAAACAATTGCTCCCAACCTGCCTTCCATTGAGGACCTACTGTATACACTGCATGAGTCAAAAAGATCCTTCATATCCTGGACAGACCCCTCACATTCTGGACATAAATTGTTGCAACTTCTACCCTCAATATGACACTATAGGACACTGCACACCAAGACAACTTGACATAAGAACAGGTTTTTTTTCCTGAACGCCATCACTCTGTTAAACAAATAATTCACTCACCACTGTCAAACCACTCACTTATGACTGCAGGACTGTAACTTTGTTGCTTGTATTCTCACTGTTCATATTGATATTGATTGGTTCTTTATTGCTTATTTGTATCCTATGACTATCATTAAGTGCTGTACCTTATGATTCTTGATGAATGTATATTGTCTTTTTATGTACACTGAGAGCATATGCACCAAAGACAAATTCCTTGTGTGTCCAATCACACTTGGCCAATAAAGAATTCTATTCTATGATTAAAAAAAAGAAATCTTAATCCATTTTCCTCAAAGCAGAACTGTTTTAGCAATAAAAACATTTTACACAATTTACCAGCTTCTGATGCCTGTAAGGTTGTATTCCCCTTTGAGTGACATGTTAAGAACTGCACTTCAAAAGTGGGTGAGGCTAGGATTCAGAGTAAAAAGGTTTCTTACTTTTTTTCTTACTTTTATTAAACATTTATAGGCCGCCCTTTTCCCTGAGGGGACTCAGGGCGGCTTACAATAATAGGGGAGGGGAGTGCAGGACAAAAGGTTAATAAAAGATGAGCAGTGAAGTTATTGTCAAACATTAATCTTGTTGGGATGGAAAAAGAGGATTTCCCTGCCATTTACAATACTCTTTTGAAGATAGGGTCTGTCCTTTCCCCCACTTCTGAAAACATTTGTTGCCATCTGAAACTCTAGCAGGAATGCCTAGAAGACTAACAATTAATTTAGACCATGTAGAGAAAGATATAAACCAAATATTTTTTGGTATGGGACATATTTTATCGATCGCTAGATAACAGAAACAGAAGTTAGAAAGGAGGATATATAAAAAGAGGAAATGGTTAAATGGAAAGTTGCAAAGAAGAGGATATTAAGTATTAATGTTATTATATTATTATGTTACTATAGTATCAATATGATGAATATCACAACAAAGATGTGTAATATGACCATCTAAACATAACTGTACCCAGAGCACACACTGTTTGATGAAAATTGAACGTTATAGAAATAAAACAAATAAAACATGGAAGATATTGTCGGAGTTCAGTTGAGAGCCATAGTATTCCAGGCAAAAAGTGTCAGCTTTGTCAATAGTCCAACTCACTCAATTTCAAGGCTGAAATTGAGGCACAGAGCAAAAAGTCCATTAAGCACTAGATTAAATACTAGGAAGTATGGGAGAAAAGAAGCAGAAGAGCTGAGTTGCAGTGCAAAATTCAAAAAGAAATTGCATCAAGTTACCAGATTTAGTAATTTATTCGTAATCTGCAGTAAATATTCTTAGCTAGCCATACCAAACACTGTATCGGATAAATATAAACCTATAGCTTCATGAAGCTCCCAGTTAATTATCTGGAAAATTATACTGAGATCTTGACAGTCATCCTGACTAATGCCTTGTTTTCATTCTCAAGGGAAAAAAAGAAGTAAAAGTACCAAGAACTTAAGGGAAAGGAGGAAACGCCATCATCTCAGCAGGAAGCGAAAAGTAGTTATTAGAAAATATATTAGAGAAGTTTAAGGTTGAATAGTTTCTTTCAGGGTTAAAAAGGGAAACTAACACTGTCAGACTTGAATAAGAACAAAGAAGAGCATCATGAGGCATAAATACAGAATAACAAAATAATGGAAGAGACCTCGGAAGTCTTCTAGTCCAACCCCCTGCAGGAAACCCTATATCGGTGATGGCTAACCTTTTCTGGACCGAGTGCCCAAAGCATGCACGCAAATTTGCGTGTGCGTGCCCAAACCCCCCCAAATGCAATGCATGCATGCCCCCATGCATACCCCACACCCCAGTGCATGCACCCTGTGCACGCGCCCCTGCATACACCCCACCCCGTACATGTGCAGCAGAGGCCAGCTGGCTGGTGGGAGGCACGCATGCATGCATGGCAGAGCTGAACTGGGGCGACGGCTCACGTACCCAAAGAGGGGGCACTTTCTGCACTCTTCCAGAGCTTGTCGAGCTCGGCATCCACACGTGCCCGGAGGGAAAAGGGAACCCATTGGGCCTTCAGGCGGATGGGCGCCACCAGGGGGTCCAAATTTAGGGAAATAGGGTTGCCCTTGTAGCACCCAAGGGTGTCGGAGAATACGTCATCGAATTCCGACAACAGGGAATCGAGGGAGGAGGCCAAACGTAGGGAATTGATGCCAGAGATGCTCAGCCCCAAGGCCCTGAACCAGTCCATCCCCAGGAGAGAAGCTAGGGTGGCTTGACAACGACCAGGGGTAAGGGGCCCCGGAACTGTCAGAAGGAGACAGGGAAGTACCCACAACCCAGAATGGGGATGGCATTCTCTTGATAGTCTCGTAGGAGGCAGTCAGCGGGACCCAGCTGGCTGGTCTTGAGGGTTGGGATAAGTGACCTCAAGGTGTACCATGACATGATGGTGCGGGCGGAGCCCGTGTCCAACTCCATCTTGCAGGGGCGGCCTGCGAGTAAGATGCGGAGATGCATCTTACCCTGGCCGCCATATGAAGACAAGGCAGCGGACTCGGTCTGCCAATCGGGCAGGGGTGGCTCTGGAGCGGAGACAGCGTAGCAGCTCATGCGGCCCGAGGACAAAGACCCTGGAGGCTGACGGCGACTGGACAGTTGGAGGAGGAGGCCTCGGGGTCCGAGGATCCCCGGCAGCAGAACGGCAGACATTCAAGATGTGGCCCTTCTTGCTGCAACGGCGGCAGATGGCCATACGAAAATGGCAGGAAGCCCTGGAATGGCGGCCACCACAACTAAGGCAGACACTAACATCTCACGGAGGCTGGGCCCTCATGCAGTCTACAGAGGAGACGGCATCTGCACAAGGGTCTAGGGCCAACATCTGGCTGTGGACGGCCGAGTTGGGCAGCGCCTGTAGCACTGATGGCGGGAAATGGCGGACATCGGGGGTAGACTGCCCGGCCATCTCGTAAGCCCGGGCGTCGTCTACCGCTATCTTCATGGATAGCTTGGTCCTCGCCAGGATCTTTCTGTGGAGATTTATGTCGAGGAGCCCGTAAATGAATTGTTCGAGGAGGGCATCCTCTAGATCAGGAAAGTCACAGTTTATTGCAGTTGCACGTAATTCGGCGACATACATAAGGATGTCTAGAGGCATGGAATGTACCGGTGCCAGTGCAGCTAGAGCCCGGGCGGTGGCGAACATCTCGGGCTTGCAATAGTGGAGGAATGTGCTCCGTCTCCTCCCCTCAGGGAGCTCAGAGAGGTCGTGAGCCATGAGGAAAACCTCGAACCTCTCCATGAAGGCGTCCCATGATTCAGCCTCTGGCCTGAAAGCAGCAAAAACAGAGGAAGGGGCCAGGGCAGGGATGATGACGGGGTCCGTGTCCGACATCCTCGTCGCCAGTATTAAAACTGAGGCGTGAGGTAAACAGGAACGGTTTATTTTAACAGTCAACTACAATGGAACTTTCAGAACGCGGACAGCGCCAGCCCGCCTGACAGCTCTTTATATATCCGAGCTGTCAGGCGGCTGGCCAATAGGCGGCCAGTGATTTTCCCGCCAGCCGGCAGGCGCGCCTGAGCCAATCAGGCATCGGCTGCTCCGGCCCCGCCTGTCGGCTGCGTCAGTAAGACAGAACAGGTATAAAAAGGTTGACTATCCCTGCCTTAAACCAAGGAAGATCTGAGACATGTGCGACTACATGCTTGCTAGTAATCCCAGATTTGCACTTTTATTTTAGTGTGATTTCTCTTACATGGGTCTCCTAGCCACAGCTACATTATCTGTACTTCATCTTTTTTCTCGGTATAGGTAGATGGAGCCCAGGGTGAACTTTGAAGAGTGCAGCACATCTTTATCTAGCTTTATCTTATTCAAGGATCCATAAACGTGTTTTTTTCAACTCTATGATCATTTCATAATGGTCTTACATATGAGAAAGTATTTTATGAACTGATAGAATAGTTGTAGCTCAGAGTTGCACTGTAGGGTCCTTGGTGTTTTCTGAGTTTGGTTGTTTTCTTGCAGACATTTCATTACCAAACTAGGTAACATCATCGGTCTGCAAGAAAACAACCAAGTTCAGAGAACACCAAGAACCCCACACTTTATGAATTCTTTTTAACCTATGTCTTACAGTGGGGAAAGGGAGAAGAAATCAGAAAATGGTTGCATAGGGGATCATAGGGGATTACATGGGTTGAGAGAGATCAGATATGTGATACTGAATGAAATGGAAATGGCTTGCATCAGAAGGATTTCAGTACAAAATGTGAAAGGCTGCAAAGGCACAGCACATCAACTTTGTTTTTTCAGTAACTGTGATAATTCAGGATCTTTAATGTTTCACTGAAAGTGTTACTGCATGAAAGCTTACCGAGTTATAATTTAGGCTTCACCATTTTAGTTATAGGACCAAATGTTACAGAGGCCTCTCCCTGAGAGTATCTACCTGTTCCACTAGGTTGAACAGAGTCTCTTCCTTTGCCAAAAGATGGTACATCCATGTTTCAGTGATGCTCCAAATATTTGGGGTTGCATCCAAGGCACCTGTACTATATTATTGGATTGCCACCCAACTCTCAGTGATTCTAGGTCAGGGGTGTCAAACTGGCAGCCCGCCAGATATATCATGAACAGGCCACACCCACCCCAGCTCTGCAAATGGGAAAAACGTCATGAAATGTCACATGACAGCAACGAGACATGGCGGGTTTGACACCTGTGTCTTAGGTCAATAGCGTATTAAAGATATTTAAAAACAAGGAACAATACAACATATCCTCCCCCCCCCCCAAAAAATACAAAGCAAAGATAGAGAGATGGCAGATTTTTTTTAAAAAAATGAGAAGGTCTAAGGCAATATGTCTGAATATTCTCTTACATAGATGCAGTATCAATTTCTCTGGCTTATACCAATATACGTATATATTTATATAAGCAATTTCCAATAAACCAGAACATGCAACCATCAACATTCTCTTGCACTTAAAGCATTGTTTAAAAAGCCAAACATTAATCCAGCAACACAGGGGGTCTCTAAACCTATAAGGTCATCAACTTCATCACAGTTCATTGATTAGCTGCTGATAGACGTTTGACCCGAAGAGGAACATAAGGACGTGATGAATGTGAGGGCTTTGCTATTGAACGGGGAGATGACAATACACTATGCCACATTCTTTGGTACTGCAATATTAATAGAAGATTGCAAACAATTTATCTTCCTTAATCTATCAAACTGCTCAAGTATGAGAAGAGGTGATTGACTGGAAAGAGTGCAGAGAAGGATGCTAAGGAACTGGAAAGCATAGCAACAGAAAAGGTGAGGGGCTTGGAGAATAAATCCCATGAAGAAGTTTTAAAAGAACTGGATATATTTAGCCTACAGAAGAGAAAGCTAAGGGTTATACATGATAGCAGTCTTCATTTCTTGGTTTTCACAGGGAAGAGAATGTGGATTTATTTCCTATAGTGCTCTGTGTGTAGGACACGAACCCATGGGTGAAAGCTTTACATAGAGTTCCAAAATCAAAATAAGGAATTTCCTGGAGTTTTTCAAATAAAAATCAGACAGTCATTTATCTGTTGTGGTCAGAGGATTCCTACCCTGGGTATGATTTTGGAGTAAAACCTTCCAACATTATGATTTTATGATTCCAGGTATAAAAAAAGATGTAGCTTATGTAGTAAGATGGCAACCTGTTTTTATTCTTCCTTTGTATATGCACTTCAGGGGCTTGTATTTGTTGAATCTCTGTTGGGAGTATGGCTAATATATCCTCTTTGAAAGTACACACACCGAAGCTCAGCACAGAACATTTTCATTATTTCCCTCCATATTCTAAAGGAGATTGTCTGAAGTCAGAAGGACAGCCTGCAAGCTTTTAGGCTAATTGGAAGGTTGGTGCAAGGGAAAAAGATCAAGGACAAAATAGCTAAAGACTTGTAGTCTAGTTTGTAGAGGGGAAAAAAGGGTTTTCGCAGCAACAGGCAAAGGAAACCCAGAAAAGTTCATATTTGTCACTGGAACCAGGTTGGTTTCCAAATATCTGCTGATTTCTTGAATGGTCCCTGCTGACTCTTCTCTGATCTACCCAGGAGCTTCAATTGTGCAAAAACTACACTACTGGGGCCGCTAGTCCCATTAATTTGGTACTGAACTGTGGCCATACACAACACTGGAGTGCGTTCAGTAGGCCTTTTGGTATCTCCTACTTATTATCTGATTTCAAACTGAAAAGTCTTCCTGCTTTTGAAAGCCTCTGTCATTTGTTTCCAGCAGCATAGACAAAAGAGGAATAGATATAGCGGTCACTGTTTAAATACCATCTTTATTTAATGCCTTACCTTTAAAAATTAAAATACCTTACTTATTTCAGTATAAAAAGATGTGAGGCATTAATGTTGAACCTTTTGGATTCAGCTTACAGTGTGACATTATTCTACTGTGCCTCAGGCAAAGGAAGACAAAATAGAACTATTAATCCAATTCATCAAGAGAGAGAGAGAGAAACAGTGCACAGCTTTATTAATAGGCACCCTTTCAATCATAAAAACTCATTGTTTTCAATTGTTTAAATGTCTCTTTACTGCCTTGATAGAGATATTCTGGAAAAAAAATATTGTTCTTCACTTGCTCATTTAATATCTACCTTTCTTCTTCCAGAGAACCAAAACAAGTACTATAACCATTTTATTTATTTTATTTATTAGACTTTTATCCTGCTATTATTATTTATAAGTAATTCAAGGCAATAAACCTCCTTAAAATTCCTTCCTCCTCCTCTTTTCCCCACAACAACCACTCTGTGAGGTGGGTTGGTTTGTGATGGGCCAAAGGTTACCCTGTCAGTTTCCATGACTAAGGTGGGACTAGAACTCACAGTCCCCTGATTTCTAGACCAGCACCTTAACCACTATACCAAACTAGCTCCATTGAGAGAACAAAGAAAGGGGGGAAATGGCTAGGAAGAAAACAAAAACAGTTAGTGATATTTAACATGACAACCAAATCACATGAAACCTGGCAGACAGGTTAAAAATAATCTTACATTTTTAATTCAGTAACTCACTTTTTATAAATTGTGTTCAGTATATATTTTATACTGAATATATTTCAAGTGATGTCTCTGATTTTATACAATTTAACACCTTTCTGTTAGTTACTCTGGCTGTCCATGGTATACGCAATAATTTATGACTGCACCACTGTTCAAAGGCGTCAATTCTTTTTCGATCAGTCATTTTTAGTGTCCAACTCTCATATCCATGCATCATTATATAGGAAAGACTATTGCTCTAACTAGATTGCTTTTTGTATTTATATCAAAATCTCTACTTTTCCAGATCTTATTTATGTTAACTATTGCAATGTGGCCTACCATTATCTTGCATTTGACTTCAGGAGTAGAATGGCCATCATGAACAATTTTGGATCCAAGGAAGATAAATTATTGAACTAATTCAATATCCTTCTTGTTGATTTTAAACATCTCTTGTCAATTGTCACCTGTCATCATTATCTTTGTTTTCCTGATGTTGAGACTCAAACCTACTTTTTCACTTTTGTCCTTGAATTTCCAGATCATTTTTTCCAGTTCTTTCTTATTTTTAGCCAATAATGTTGTATCATCTGCGTACCTCAAATTATCTACCTCCTGATCAGTGCAGTGATTTGATGAGTCTGAGTAGGTAGATCAAGAAACCAAGTTCATGTAAAGCCACCCATAACTTACTGTTTTCTACATAGTCAAATCTTTTCTGTAATCGATAAAACATGTTAGGTAAGCTCCCTGTTGGAAGAGCGAGTATGTTCAGAAAAGTGTTGTGAGAGTTGTGTTGGATAACACACAAACCAGCATACAGAGACACTGCAATTTAAATAGGCTTTTACTTTCGTGGAAATAGGTGTCAGAGTCCATCAAATAGTCCAAGTCATACATGGATAAGACAGTCAGTCATCAACGTCTTTCAGTTAAGGGATAATCCAAATAACATAGTCCAGTATCATATAATCAGTTCGGTACTCAAAGTTTGCTAGCAGTTGCAAAAACTTACAATAGCTCATGGCACTTCTAACATCCAGCTTCCAAAACACTCAGATCAGATCAGATTAGCATCAGCATCTAACAGTGATTCTGGCTCCCTCTTATGGCCGATTGAGGAAACAGCAGCCAATTACATTTTACAGCATGATTTAAAGAAACTGGTACAGCATTGCTATATGATTTATATATTGCCAACCCAACAGTTAGATTATATTCCTAACAAAACAAATATAAAGATTCTTTTATATTCATATGCCTTTTCCATAATCCACCTAATATTGGCAATGTGATCTCAAGTGATAGAATTAGTATATTAATTCATTATTTTTATGAATGTATATCTATATTTGTCAATATATCTGTACAATATATACTATATTGTGACTGTTATTGTTATCTGCTTGTACTGCGCTTAGAAACAGGTGCACACTATGTAAGTACAAAGCTACTGAGGATTTCTGTAATCATTTCTATCCCAACATGAGAAAAAATAAAACTGTTCTTCCTTTTCACAATATTTTCCGATAGAGAAAATAGTGTTTAAAGTCGTATTTATTTACAACCATCTTACAGAGTTAAACTTTTATATTTTATCTCTCTTTTCTTAACACTATGAATTCGGTCACAGACCTGAATCTTGATGTGCCAATGAAAAACTAATCTTGGGACATAGCTTGTCAATGAGATATTAATCACAACATCACAGCCCTGGAGTAAGCCAAATCAGATAAAACAAAACAAGCCAACTGATCTCAGAATGGATTGTGCTACTTCAATGCTTACCAGTTTGGTCTGCAAAAATGCCTTTCTTAATTTTTTGAACTAAAAAAATATTTTCAACTATTTAATATCTATGCTAAATTCCTATGGAAAATATGAATATCAAAATATCAACCATCTCTTTCTTTAGTGCTTAATAATGTTTTGCTTTATTACTCTGTTTAATATCTATTGCTTGTCCTCTTAGACAGTGTACATACCTCCTGGCATTCATTGCTCAGTGCCTCAGCTAAACAAATAGTTGAGGTTCTTTCAGTTGTTGAATCATTATTTTTATTGTCCCATGAAAATAAAGATCTCTGGTATGTTCTTATCATCGGAAACCAAAAATAGAAACCCGGGGGGGGGGGAACAAACAGAAAACCCAATTTGCATATTACAATAACAACATTTATTTCACTTACAGACCAACATGAGATAACATAAAACTGCAAGGACACAAAAATTACAATCATTTCAACAGTAATTGAAGCTTAATATTACAAATATTATATCACATTTTAATACATTATTGTTGTAAACTATCTAAATAAAGTGATGCTACTAAAGCGAAACTACCTGAGTGATAAAATCTAAATTTTAAAATCAGTAGTGCTAATCCAGACAGTTGCCAGGGGAACATTGATTCGAAGGCATGTTTGTCTATATCTATGTCTGTGTATGAATATGTGTAAGAATTTCACTAATTTTGTCGGAAACTCTTTTTTTCACTTTTTAAATCATTATTTTCCTGCTGGTTTGTGCAAATAGGCAGGAAAAGAAATGCATTAAAAAGTAAAAAAAAAGTTGGCCACACCCACTGTCACATGACATCAACACCAACAAGCCATGCCCACAGAAACAGTGGCAAAAAAAAATTAGATTTCACCACTGAAAAAACTCTTTTGTATTTTGAGACTTGCAGTTGTGTAAGATCTGCCTTCAGCACAATTGCATACACCTCCAGTTTCAGGGCGCAGTAAATCAGGCATTCTAGCAGTTACTTCAAAATCTTCTGCCATGGCTTTTAAAAGTGCTGATTTCCGTAATAAGTAATAAGTCTTTTCCCATGTCCCTTTGAAGAGGCTAGACCCACTAGAATGTAGGTCAACATTTAAATACAGGCCGCCATTTTCTGGCTTCTAATTTCACCATGCTCCCCACAAGTTGCAAGGTGTCTTGGGGCAGCTCACAGGACCTGATCTTAAATATAGGGGCATATCACAGTACCGAGAATGCTGTCATGAATGCATTAAAAAGGTAAAGGTTCCCCTTGAACATATGTGTTAGTCATTCTCGACTTTAGGTGGTGGGGCTCCTCTTCATTTCCAAGCCAAAGCGACAGCGCTGTCCAAAGATATTTCTGTGGTCATATGGCCGGCATGACTAAACACCGAAGGCGCACGGAACGCTGTTACTTTCTCACCAAAGATGGTTCCTATTTTTCTACTTGCATTTTTACATGCTTTTGAACTGCTAGGTCGACAGAAGCTGGAACAAGTCACTCCGTTACATGGCGCTAGGAATTCGAACTGCCGAACTGCCAACCATTCTGATCGACAAGCTCAGTGTCTTAGTCACATGCTAATGGCTAAAAATGTGGGAAAGGATTTCATTGAGCCTCAGATAGTGTCTGCATCAACATCTTTGCTAAAGCAGCTGAAGGCGGCTGGAATGTGCCTTTAGATCTTAAAAATTAAAGATGATAGCTACCAGTCTCTGAGGCAGAATAAATTGCATAAGCATTCCTGTTACTGAAACAAAGGAACGTTGCCCCATAGGTGTTTAATGAATGTCATTTGTTCAAATTAGACATTAATAATTGTAAGACTTGTATAGTTATTGCCTAACTTCTCCTTATAGAAGTGTATAAGGGCTGTCAGCGCTTCTCCAAGTCCAATGGGACTCTGGATGCAATAAGCTATTAACAGAATTCTCCTTTATCTTAGGATGGTAGAAATGCAAATTAATTAATTATCTATCCAAATTATGTATGAAGTAGTTAAATAATAGTGGAGCCAAAACAAAATCCTCCTTATCTCTTTTGGATGTTAAGAGCAACTGTTAAATGTCCCTTGGGGTTGCATTTAATTTTCAGTGATGTGTATCAAGTTTGTGCGATGACTCCTCCAGATGCTTCCCCAGACGCCTCTCTGGATGTTAGGTCAGAGGAGTAAGAGTCAGTCCCGAGCAAGTCAGGAAGGAGGGCAGCCAATGACTCTGAGATGGGGGCTGAAAGGCCAAGCAACGTGGAGCAGCCCCAGGGAGACCAATGGATGAGAGTAGGACATTGCAGCAGGACAGCCCTGAAGCTTCAGGTGAGGGGAGCACACAGCTACAGCCAGCCAACAACGAGGAAGAGGAACTGCCTTCTCCACCTGATCCAAGAGCATATAGGGCAGAGAAAAAGCAGGAGCAGCAGAGGTCAGCCCAACTACTTCCAAAGAGGTAGCTGTCCTGGAAGCTGGCTATTTAGAGCAGGGGAAGGACGCTGGGAATGGATCAGTTTCCTGGCTGCATGTGCTCCCGTGCTAGTGACTCTTCTCTTGGACTTCGGATCGTGTTTCATGGACTCGGGACTTGTCTCTGCCCTGTGGATTTACTTTCTCTTTGTGGACTAGGCTCTGCTTCTGGGATTTACCCTTTGTTTGTTGACTTGTCTTGGCTTTGCAGACTTGCCTTTATTTCATGCATTTGCCTTGACATAGTAGACTTGGCTTGCCTTGAACTCATTGGGGGTGTTCTGTTTGTTGGAGAAAGGAATTTCTGGGGAATATTAATTCAGAGGTGGAATCTTCAATAAAGACTCAAAATTTGAACGTCTACTCCAATTCCTCAATGTGTATCTGTGTGCTGTGTGAACAGCACAATTTGTATTAAGACCTGCTTCCAGCTCTTTCTACAATTTATTGCACATCTTGTGACAGGTGAAATAAAATATTGTTTTAAATCCAGTAAGGGCTGTTTGCAGACCTCTGATGGAGCTGATAGAAATTTTAATAATAATTTTAATAACAACTTTATTAAAATGTACACATAGAATAAAAAACAATACAAAAATGGATATTAAAATTATAAAAGAAAAAGTGCAGAGAAAAATAAATAAATAAAAAGATATGCCTTCACTAGTTTGACATGTGAATCCGAAATAAAAAAAGCTATCCAAGACACTCTTTTAAATTACTTTTTGTGTGTCTTCTTTAATTATTAACACATCAGCGAGTTTCATTTGTAAATCTAGTTTTCCATATCATTCTTGTTGCCTGACCTTTTCAGATCCATATGCAAACCAGCCTCAGCCTCCACTTTAGCCAGTAAAATCTGCTTAACTGAATTTCTTATAAGATCAGACAATTTTAAGAGTAATTTTTGAGTGCACTGTGTCCAAATATCCTTGAATTTTACCATAGTCAAATAATATTGCTGCATTAATGTCTCTTCTCAAATCTTCAGTTCTCTGTTTCACTCTAATCAACTTTCAAAGTTCTCTCTTATTATGTCTTCTTTTCTAATCAATAATACTTTCCGATTTTACAGTTAGTTTCAAAATCTTCATTTATAGTTTTGTAAAATCTTAAACAACCCAGAGGAAATAGTTCCATAATTAATTTCATAAATTTATTTCAAGTCCATATTTCCCCAAAAATAGGATATGTCCTGAAAATAACGCCATGCCTGATTTTTTGGGGTGGGCCTAAATATAAGCCCTCCCCCCCAAAATAAGCCCAGCGGACAATCCCCCCTCTCCAGTCGGGCAGAGCGCCACTCACCAACGAGCAGTATCCCAAAGGCATCAAGCCACATGAGCGCCTGTCCCATCTCCCCTTCTGCTCATGTACCTCCCAGTCCTCACCATGTCGATGTGGGTGAAGCTGGTGAGCACCAGGTCCTTGAGAAGCTCACAGCTAAACTCTCCCTGCAGGCCCAGGGCTGCGCCAGCACCATCCCAGCACTGAGGATGGCTTCCTCTGCGGCTTCCAAACCCAGCTGGAAGCCACTGGAAGCGGAGCAGTGCCGCCTGCTACCAAGTCTTCCGGGAGCTGGGGCAGAGAGTCTTCCAGCCACTGGGGCAGAACCATAGAGTGGAAAGCACACTCCCAGAGCGGCCAGTGCCAGAAGACTCTCTGCCCTGGTTCCGGAAAACCTGCCAGAGACTGCTCTTTTATGGTCTCCTCACAGGGAGCATCTGCATGGAACACTTGTGGCCAATCCTGATCCCCTTCTTATTCCAGAGAGGAATTCTGACTTATCTTTTTGCTATGGCCATCAGTTCTGCTCTCCTGGAACTGTCTTCAATCTTCCACTGCTTCCCTGGAAGCCACTTAAGCAGGTAGAATATTTTTTATTGGTTGCTCTAGGATACAACATTGATCCACAGCAAAATCTTTCTTCCTAAAACTTCCCACGAAGGTATTTCCTGTTCACGTGTGTATTTAATTATAGTAAATGATTGTTACAGAAACAACAACCAAATAAAGCACTGAGCTTGTAATGGTCTATAAAATGTGTCAAGGCTTTAAAAATGAGAAAGGGAAGCAATAATGACAATGAAATATAATAATATAACATATGATAATATACAATTGGAAAATCCAATAAAAGATAACAAAATAGAAAAATGTCTTAATATTATCACTGCAAGATTAGATCATTTTATCCCTTCTAATGGAAATAGCTCAAGCTAGAGAATAAGCAATTCTGTTAGTAATAATACAATTCCTACCTGTGAGTAGAAAATTAACTGCTTGTCTGCCATAACAGATTCAATTTTTTTGTTATGAGTGACAAAAGTCCATAAATTGGCATAGAAAGAACACTAGAAAATACACGTGGCAACGTCTAGATGGATTCTGACCACAAGGATACCATTTTTCAATGCATAAAGTTCTATTGTGTCTCCCATCTAATAGAGTTGAGGTTAAAGAGTTGAATTGACTGCACCCTGTCCAAAGGCTGTATACTGTGCTGGGAAAACAATGTTGAATAAATCGTTTGTAAGGATAAAAGGATTCCAAATTGGAAGCCATCATTGGGTTTGATGGCTATACCACCCAGATATGTTTACTGTGCAATGTCAAAGAGTCTTTGATGGATTTTAGCTTTAGCTGTCTCTAAAACTAGATCAGAAGAAAGTAGATAAAAATCCCACAATAGCACTGGCTAGCCATTTTTTTTCTTTCCACTTTGATGAAACCATCAAGAAGAAGTACTGAAGCCAGTGAGCCATTAGAAAATAGGAGTTTAACCAGTTATTTGACAAATGTAGACTCTCAGTTCCAGGGGAAATATGCCAGTTTCCATGTAGATAACACATCTGAAACACAGCATGGGGCACAAGGAATGCTGGTAAAAACCTTGACTAAGGGATTTAAATCATTCTAGACCTCACCTTTGTATTACAAAGAATTTGAGATATAGCTTTAACTTTTAAAAGTTAATGATGGTAATTGTACATCTATTTGCTTTGGAATGAAAAAAGAAAACCCAGAATAACTAATTACTGTTAGTGTTCACAGATAGGACTATAACGTGTTCTAACCATGTTCTGGAATCTTGAGCAATTACGTGAAGAGCTTTGAAAATTTAAGCTTACTTAATTTTATTATTTTGAATTTGCCATTGATGCTTGTGGCAACTAGCATTAACTACTTTGATGGGAAGCCATCAGAGTTAAAAGAGAAATCTGTTCCACTCCCCAGCAGATTGCAAAATCCACAATAAAAGGACCAGTTCTATATAACCAGTGGTGGGATCCTGCCAGTTTAACAACCGGTTTGGTGATGACACGCTTCACTTGCGTGCGTACACACGCTCCGCACGCATGCACAGTTTTAAGTATACTTACCTTTCACATTACTGCTGGGGAATAACACAGCGGCAATCCGCTGCCTTGTAAATCCGCTGAAAAGATATACCTCAGTATAGCACAGGGGCAGATGGGTGGGCCCACCTGATCGTCGGAACGAACCAGTTTGCTCGCAGCTGTTCATTGGAGCTACCGGTTCGCTCGTACTGGTCTGGACCGGTAGAATCCCACCCCTGTCTATAACATTTAACTCTGTTTTTATGTAGTTCACTGCAGATTAAATAAATAAATAAGTAGAAATAGCCATTGATCAATAGATGTGAGAGATAACTTCCTCCAGAGTCTGTTACTTGGAGTAGATTTGTAGGTTATTTATATGCGCATGCCATCATATCAATCTAAGCAACAGAGAAGGATCAGGGGTGGGTTCCGTCTGCTGCTACTGCCGGTTCGCTCAGGGACGCACATGCATAGTACTAAAAAAATGCTTCTGCGCATGCGGAGAAGCCAAAAACAAGATGGCGGCACCTACTGTGGCACTGAGAGAACCTGTTCAGGGGCCAAGTTACTACCTATTCGGCCGAACTGGTCCGAACCAGTAGGAACCCACCTCTAATAAGGAGTGGTGTTGACCATGTGTGTTCTTCTCTATTTAAAATTATAAAATAG